>NC_090619.1:4830126-4860840 GCF_004359215.1 Bremia lactucae
CCTAGCACTGTGAACTTCTCTTTACAAGAGAAGTCACTAAAGCTGAAGGCGAGTTCTACCTGAACTCCCTCAGACTTAACGAGCGCGCCGTTCGCTAAACGAACGGTCGCCTCTTCTCGCTTGCCATCCTGGCAAAGCGACTCAAACATCGCCGGTCTCTTTCTTAGAGCCGCGAGTTTCACAAAATTTTGTGATGCACCCGAATCCACTAGGAGGGTCATCACCTGGTCATAGCCTCTTACATGAGCGCTATAGACCAGCAGGGTTGAGGTCCGAAATTTCGACACCTCACGGACTATGCTACCCATTTGTTCCACAACTCTGAACTTAGGGGTAGCTTCAGAGTCCGCTCAGTAGGGCATCCCGCCCCTACTGCGCTCCTGCATTTCCCGACCCCTAGTGGTCGATGCAGAACTCATGCGTCTCGCACGCTGGTTCTTGCCATCGCCCTTTGGGAAGCGAGTCCTCTTGCTGGGCATCTTTGCCCCATCATATGGCCGCGCTTGCCGCATTTATAACAGACCACGTCTGCATTGCCCAACTCCATAGGAGTGGCATCTGACCTCTCGGCCGACGGCTTATACCAAGCTGTCGCCGAGGCACTGTTGTAGGATTTCTCCTCAACTAAGGTAATTTGGATTGCCTCTTCCATCGTCGATGGCACCTTTCTGAAAAGGGCCTGTCGCGATGGGCCATGCGTATTCCGTTCATAAACGTGGGCACCTTAGCTCCGGAATCGAACCTACGGTTTTGGACGCCGACAGCGAGCGCATCTCTTGCACATACTCGTGCAGAGATCGCTTGGCCTGTCGCGCATAGAAAGAAGCGCGCCTGAAGGTACATGGCGCGGATCTTTTCCTTGAAGATTGACCATGTAAGGAACGTCTTTCTGTCCGCCATAAGCGCCGAGGAAGCCCACTCCGAGGTCTTACCGCGCAGGTGCGACATGGCGTACGACACCGTCCGGCTGTCGTCCTCGATGATCTGGGCGGCACCGCATTGCTCCACGGCTAACAGCCAGTGGACAATCGTATGCGCCGCAGTTCCATCGAACTTGGGCGGGTCTATCCGAATGGCCTCGGCTGATGCGGCCAGGCAGAGAGCATCTCAACAGTCCTGTTGAGAGCCTCGCTCAGAGTCTGCTCATGCCTCAGCTCCTCCTGAGTCTGAGTGACGGACTTCGCCGCAGCATGGCTCTGTGCCTCGGACGCGGCCCTCCGCTGTCCAAGCACGAATGCCTGAAACTGCTCCAACTGAGCAACATGTTGCTCAGGAGGACTACCCAGGAGCCTGGCCAGGGCTTGTTCACCAAGTCCCTGCGCCATTAGCCCTGCCACCTCCCGATGATGTTCGGAGAGGTGGGGAAAATGAGCCCAACCAATATTGAGGCTCATCCTCACGTACACACGCAAAGATGCGGGCCCTGGGAAGGATTTCAAGTGCTACCAAGTGTAGGCTGACGCTGGGCGTCATCCCTCCTAATGTGAATGCTCCCATGTGCATCACATACACAAGGGTTGGTCACAAATGTGCACCACACCCGAGTGCTGGGTCTAATTACTATTGTTTAGTAATTGACCATCCCCTTAAGTACACCAAGTGTACTTAACGGGGACTGTGTAACATTAGGGCAACTTTAGCCCGTTACACCTTTTGTCGTCCTGTTAAGAAAAGGCGAAGCCAATAGAATTTCCCATGTGTTTTATCCAACAATGGAGGTTTTCCCTCACATTTCTTCGCATGACAGCTAAAGGGCGAGTCTTAGGTTCTGACTTAGGTACAGAGATGAACTGAGTTGGCATAGATGCCGCCAGGTGATCTTGAAGCTATCTGATCAGGGAGGATTAATTTCGCATGAAAGCTTTTAGCCTTGCATGCAGAACCTCTGGTCTCTGAGACATAATGAACTATATATGCTCAAACCGATTCAACGTTTTGAGCTTGTCATACGCTGTGGTTTGCGCCTCTGAAGATCTGGAAACGTTTCCATTTCAGTGAAGGGGGGCTTAGTCTAAAAAGACTCGGGCGTAGATTGACTACGAGTGCTACCAGGTAGCGGAGCTGCCTCGCTCCTTAAGTTAGAGGAAGACTTATAGACTCCAGAGGTCTCTTAGTCCTATTGAACTAATGGGTTTAACAACTCTGGGAGTCGTACAAGCTATTAAAGCTTAATGTATCCTAGTTTAAGGGATTAAGGGGTTCGTTGAACCAAGTGGCAAGGGAAACCGAACTTTGTTTAATTATTTAAACGTTTAAACCTTGCCCTAGCTAATTTAAATAAATGTTGGCCAGATTTATATGTGGCGGCTGCCACTTAAGTTACTCATAATAAATTAGATTTTAGTAATCATCTAATTTTTAAATAGAACAAAAAGGTATTTGCCCATAAAGTTAATGTACCACAACAACAGTTCACGAATCTATTACGAATAATCACACGTCATGTCCGCTATGTATAGTGTTTGCTGTACTAGTTCAAATCTGGCCTCATGTTTTGTCTTGATTAATGAGCAGACCTTCATATAAGTCGATAGAGATATCGATAACGATCGTCCACATCCAATTCATGCATTTTTATGAAAGACTCGGTAATATTTATATTTACAATTTAAATATACAACTCGTCCTTACAAAATTTTGGTGCATGACGGCACGAAATTAGTAGAAGTTTCAGGCATGTATACATAGTACATGACGCGACGTAAGTCGCTCTCGACTTATACATTTGCTTTCTCTTTTGTAGAGCTTGCTCTCAACTGTTTTTTTAATTAAAGCATGATATAAATTCTAAAAGGGAAAATCGGATTTTACGACACTTTTGAGCCACGAACGACTCGAAACCCATGACCACTGAAGCGAGCAAGACGCGCGCAGAGGCGCTGCTTCTTCAAACCATTGAGAGCAATGGTTCCATAGCGGACACTTATGAATTTGCTCTTTCCAACAGTTTGTCGCATGATCTTGTCGTTGGTGTCATGAAGTCGCTTTTAGTTGATGCTTTTGTCGCCGAGACGGAGCACTCGACATCCTTCTACGTCCTCAAAGACGAGGCAAAAAGTTTTCTAGCACATGGATCGCCTGAAATTCAAGTGTATGGAGCCATACCTTCTGAAGGTATTGATCAGAAAGCTTTGGAGCTTGCAGTAGGGGTTACTACGCTAAAAGTCGGACAGGGTGTGTGTATGAAGAACAAGTGGATTCGTCTGGACAAAGCCGATGGACGATTCTATCGCTGCATCGACCAAATAGAAGACGAAGTGACTAAGACGCTTCAGCGCTTAGAACAAGCGAGTGGAGTGCTCTCGGCAGTCTCGAAGGACGAAGCAAATACACTCAAGCGCCGTAAACTCGTCGAAATGCGTACGCGCAAATCGTATGCACTTAGCAAAGGCGTAAATTTTGCAGTACAACGTACAAAGCAGGCGGCAGGATTAACGAAAGAGATGCTTGAGGGGTGAGTGGAACGACCGTGAAATGAAGCAAGTGGCTACTGACGTGATTATGACAGTAATGCATGGACAAACGAGTCGTTCAAGCCTTATAACTTCAAGGCTTTGGGTTTAAACGTCGGTGGAGGCCATTTGCATCCGTTGATGAAGGTGCGGGCCGAGTTCCGACGAGTCTTGATGGACATGGGGTACGAGGACGAATGTAACCCTGTGTTTAAACTGCGTAACGTCATACGCATAATGATAGGTTTCAAGAAATGCCTACGAATCGCTACGTCGAGAGCAGTTTTTGGAATTTTGACTCGCTTTTTCAACCTCAGTCGCATCCAGCTCGAGATGCGCATGACACATTCTTTCTTTCCCGTACGTGGCTAGTTATTACTGCAAACAACAAACCATAGATTCTTCGTGTCTTATCGAGTGTTTCTATGGATAGACCCCAAGTACTGTTTGAGAGTCCCCGAAGATTATTACAAGCGTGTTCACGACATGCATGAAAACGGTGGTTTTGGCTCAATTGGGTACGATCTGTCGGGTTTGGCGACTATTTGTCATTAATGTTAATGTTAAATTCGTGTTAGACACGGTCGAGGTGCTTTTAAACGCGAGACGTCCATGACCAATATCTTACGCACGCACACGACTGCGATTTCGGCGCAGATGCTGTACAAGCTTGCGAATCAACCTGGCGGGTTTACCCCACAAAAGTATTTCTCGATTGATCGTGTGTTTCGGAACGAAAGCATGGACGCGACTCATTTGGCTGAGTTTCATCAGGTCGAAGGTGTCGTGGCTGACTACGACTTGTCACTTGGTGACCTCATTGGTATTATCAAGGCGTTTTTTATGAAGATTGGAATCACGCAAATGCGCTTCAAGCCAGCGTACAATCCTTATACGGAACCTAGTATGGAGATCTTTGCTTTCCACCCGGATTTAAAGAAATGGACCGAGATTGGAAATTCTGGGGTCTTTCGACCCGAGATGCTCCTTCCGATGGGGCTGCCCGAGAATGTACGGGTGATTGCCTGGGGCTTGTCGCTTGAGCGTCCAACAATGATCAAGTACCGTCTAAACAATATTCGAGACCTCTTTGGCCACAAGATTGATCTCGAGCAGACGCGATCGGCCAAACTTTACCGCAATTAGACCAGACAGAGAAGAGTAACCCCTTTTTACACGAACATTGGTATTAGCAATGGCATTCTTTTGAATCTGTGCCTATCCTGTCTCGGAACCTTGGGGTCCCATCAGTAATTCCAAATAAATCAATTTGATTGGGTAATATTCTCAAGTGTTTAATAACAATCCAACACCAAAACTTGTAATGGGAGATCGGGGCCTCGGAATGGACTTTATGCTAGCCGGCTTGGCCACAAGCGGTGCTTGTGTCGTCTCCAATCCAATGGAAGTCATCAAGACACGCATGCAGCTACAAGGTGAGCTCGCACACAATGTGACGAGTGGATCGGTGCCAGTCGTGCGGTACCGCAACTTTGCTCATGCGTTCTATACCATCTGTCGCACCGAAGGCCTCCGTGGCATCCAACGTGGCCTTTTGCCAGGTATTTCGTACCAAATCTTTATGAATGGCCCTCGCCTTGGGTTATTTGCGCCGTTGCAGAAGGTTGTTGGGGCAACCGATCCTACATCCGTGTGGTTCCCAGTGCGCAACGTTTGCGCTGCGGCTACCTCCGGAATGATTGGGGCATGTATCGGTAGCCCTTTTTATCTCGTTAAAGCTCGGATTCAAGCAGCTAGCACGGCGGGGAAGATCAATGCACAGTATGCTTACGATGGAATGGTGCGTTACGAAGTCAGACCATGGCGTTTTGCTAAATTAAATCGATCCTTTGCAATTGCTGTAGATTGACGGATTTCGGCAAATTTTAAATACAGACGGGGTTGCGGGGCTATACCGTGGTGCAACTGCGGCAGTTCCACGTGTGGCAGTATGTTTACGTTTCTGTTCTTGTAGATGATTGGGTTATTGAGTAGGGTAACTTTGTGGAGCAGATTGGGTCTGGTACACAATTAGCGACGTATACACAGGCAAAGACAGTCGTACTTGCCGCAGGCTTTGAAGATGGAATCCAAGTTCATTTAGGTGGTAAGTGTTTAGGTAAAGTGTTAGGGTTGTTTAAAAACTGAGTTGGATGTGTTGGAAATAGCAAGTACTTTGACAGGACTTGTCGTGACTACGGCAATGAATCCGATGGATGTCGTGTCGACGCGCATGTACAGCCAGAAGGTAGTTAATGGCAAGGGTAAATTATACTCAGGCTTGTTGGATTGCATTGAGAAAACGATGAAAAGTGAAGGAATTCGGGGGTTTTACAAGGGCTGGTCGGCCCATTATATGCGGTTAGGTCCACATACTATATTTACGTTTCTCTTTTGGGAGAAAGCCAAGACGCTTGCGGCCGAGTTTGGATACTAGAGCTTTTAGGGCTTGTTTGCTTCAATCATTCAGTGATAGATGCAACGTTTCGTACAGCTATAGAGATTAATTAAAATGGATGTATGGTAATTTTGACAGTATCTATCTCGAGTTATTCCCCTCTAACAGGCTTATGTGATTAATGTTACACACCCATTCACTTCATAAGAAGTAATTTGACCTGACACTAGAGTGAGGATCACATAGTGACCCACCCTTCGGTATGTGATGCACATAAGTGCATTTACATTAAAAAGGATGACGTCTAGCGTCATCCGCGGGCTGAGGTATTCGGAACAATACGCTCGCCACGTGGGGACGCACATCCACAGAGATGGCATCTATACATTGGTTAAAACGTCTTTTGTTAGATTCTATCAATATAAATAAGTCTTTAAATTATTTTTAAGATAACAAGTGCGCACGTGAAAACGGGTAATAGCTTCCGTGGCGACAGGTACAAGTTCGTTGTATGAGTTAGCTTTAGGCGCCAACCAGCTACCTCACTGTACGTGAGAGAAAACGGTCAAATTGCTTCCTCACTGTGGTTGAAGGTATGTGCTTTAAGTGCGATTCAGCTTAAGAAGCGCCCGTCAACACTTGGTAGCAGTTGCAGTCCCCCCACGTACCCGCATCTCTGAGCGTGTCAGTGAGGATGAGCCTAAATATTTATTGCGCTCATTTCCCCCTCTCCCACCTCTCCGAACATCATCGGGACATGGCTGAACGCTTAGCAGAACTTTATGAGAAAGATCTGGTCAAGCTCTTGGGCAATTCTCCTGAACAACATTTTGCTCAATTGGAGCAGTTCGAGGCGGCTGTCCTCGAACAGCGAATGACCGCGTCCGAGGCACATAGCCATGCTGCGACAGAGTCCGTCCTTAAAGTTCAGGATAAGTTAAGGCGTGAGCAGGCTTCGGACGAGGCTCTCAACAGGGCGTCCGGCCGTATCAGCCGAGTCCCGTTTGGGCGGATCCACCCAAGTTTGATGGAACTGCAGCGCACACGACTTTCCACTGGCTAATAGCCAGTTAAAATCGTGTGCGCTGGCGCAGCTCATCAAGGACGACACCCGGATGGTAATCGTACGCCGTGTCGCATTTGTTTGGTAAGGACTCTGAGTAGGCTTACTCGGCACTTATGATGGACGGTAGGGCGTTCCCTTCATGGGCAATCTTCACGACAAAGATTTGCGCCATGTACCAGCCGCCGAACAACGAAGTGTTTCTTCAAACACGATTCTTTGGAGCGCGACAAGCGAAGCGACCCCTGCAAGAATATGTGCAGGAGATCGCTCGCCGTCGGCATCCATTACTGTGGGTCCGATACCGAAACACATTCAGGTGGCCACGCTCGTAAAAGCACTGCGGCACGGCCCATCGCGACAGGCGTTTTTAGAAAGGTGCCGCCGACGATGGAAGATGCAATCCAAATTGCCTTAGTTGAGTAGCAATCCTTTAATAGTACATCGGCGACAGCTTGGTATTAGCCGTCGGCCGAAAGGCTGGATGCCACTCCTATAAGCTGGCCAATTCAGACGTAATTGCTATAATTGGGGTAAGCGCGGCCATTTAATGGATCGCTGCTATACCAGAGTCCCTGCTGGTGCTATGCCGCCCAGCAAGAGGACTCATTTCCCGAAGAGTAATGGCAAGAACCATCGTGCAAGATGCATCTGTTCTGCATTGATAACTGAGGGTTTGGAAATTGCAGGAGCGCAGTAGGACAGGATGCCCTACTGACGCGGACTCTGAAGCTACACTTAAGTTCAGAGTTCTCGGAACAATCGATAGTATATTACATGAGGTTCCGAAAGTTCGGACCTCAACACTGCTGATCATAATTCTCGAGCATGATGATTTGATCATGTGATGACCATTCTCATGGATTCGGATGCAACACAACATTTTGTGAAACCCGCGGCCCTAAAAACAGAGACTGGCGTTGTATGAAACGCTTTGCCATGATGACAAGTATTCATGCGTATAATGGTGATGCATAGAGTTGAGGGACTGTGACAGTAGATAGCAAGCTGACAGGAAGTCAAGCGTCGCAAGAACCGGCACAGAGCTTAGGGCTTAGTGCGGTTGGAAGTTCTCCAGGTCGAAGATCGTAATGACCTGGAAAAAGGACGTCAAAGGCACGTCAAAACGAGAGAATTTTGGGTCGGCCCCGGCCAAAGGGAACGGGCCTTATAACGAGCTGCTCGACGCCGTCACAGACAAAATGGCCGAGGCATTATCAGCCGAGATGCCCCAGCACGTCTTGTGATCTGTCGAGGAGATAGCAAACCTCCCGGAGTGTCGTGGAATCGGCCTGTCTGAACTTTAGGAAAGAAAGATCCACGATGTACCAATTCCAGAAGAGAACTTGGTGGACTGTTGCTCGTCTTAGAATCATACATAAAGAAACATTTCGCTGTTCAAGGCTAAATGTGTAATGAGACAGCCCTTTTCCTAAATTCTGTGGAAACACCGTGATGCGTTCCAGAAGGTATCGAGCCGCCTACCATGCGATAGGGGGATCAAGCACAAAATTGATTGGGAACCTGGCACCAAGTCTTGTGTGACCCGGTAATGGCCGTTGCCAAGGAATAAGTCGATTATATCGAAGAGGTTTATCGGCAAGCAAGCCAAGGCGGGACATGTGCATGAGAGCAAGTCGCCTCTTTCCAGCCCGACCTTCTGTGTGCGTAAAGCCACAAGTGGATGGCGCGTGGTTCACGCTGATAATAAGCTGAATACGGTCACCATGCCAGTGCAAATGCCAATCCCGCGGGAAGATGTCTTGTCAGACTTCATGGTTAGTCAACTATCTTTTCCGCGTTGTATTTGAAAGATGGCCACTGTCAGGTACTTCTGAGAGAGTCCGATGTAGCGAAAGCGGCAGTAAGCACCCCAAGCGGTATGCTGTGGGAGTGGCTTGTGATAGCCCAAGAGTTGAAAACACTTACCGGCGACATTTAACCGAGTAGTGGCTCACGTGGTGCGTCAACACTGTGCCTACGCGCTTGATTGCGTTGACAATGTATTCGTGCATAGTAGGGTCGAGAACGGGCTGAGCGAAATAGAGCCGCGTAAGCGTCATTTAGACGCTGTCTTGAAGATTCCGGATTACATCAATCGTACGTCAAATTACAAATGTATCATAGTCGTCCCCGAGATTCCTGTGCTGGGCTGTATCGTAGGTACAGCAGATCCAGACAAGGTAAAGTCTGTAAAGGAATGGCCAATCCCACGACACGTTAAGAATCTGCGGCAATTCCTAGTACTCGCTAATTACTTGTATAAGTATAGCAAGAATTATGTAGAACGTACTAAGCGCTTGTCTGACCTCCTTAAAATGATGCAGAATGGGTCTGGTCAAAGGAACGAGTAGATGCGCTCACATCAGTGTCCCGTGTAGTGAATACACGTGGGCCAGGAACAAGAGAGCTGTCTCCTCGCCTGAGATCTGGTGCTACAAGGTTCCAAATGCACCAATTTGCTCAGTCTGTCTACAAACACGACGAGCCCTGTCCGACCCTAGTGGTCAGGCGGCATTCCAAAAATGAAGTCCAGACTGACCGACTTCCAACAATTCATTGAAATCGTAAACGTCTTCAAAGGCGCACTGCTGGACGGTACAGGCTTTATGCGCTGACACTATTTGTAGGAGTGAATATAGGTGGAACCACCACCTGTGACACTCACTCGATGATGCATCATGGAGCCTGTGAAGTAAATTCAGCTTAAGATCTGTGTCATGAGAAGCATAGATTCACAAGGTATCACAAGGTGACAAATGATGCCATAACAGGCCATCGCTGTAGCTAAACCAAATAAGCTTAGCCTTCAGGTGTGACGGAACGGAGACCTTTTGTCCACCATGATCCAGCAGCAGGCGACAATGTTCGTCTTGACTGTAGCTCCCTTATTTCGGAGGACAGCTAGCTCGTCACGTAAAAGACATTCACGGCTGCAACGTTGATGACTCACCTTGTGCCTTAGTACGAGAGACACTTTCTGGTGTCTTGCCTCAAAATATGGTCTGCGCGATAACGCGTCAGCCAATACATTCAACTTACCCGGCTTGTACTCAACTTGAAGTTAAATTCAGAGAAACCATCTTGCCATTTTAGGCGATATGTGCAGCGAGTTCATGGCGGTCCGCAGTAATGCTTACTATGTATAAACCACAAATGGTTCGGTCCACTAGAAGCTCAACCAGAGCACATTTTATTAAAAGTAGCTTCTTGTCATGCACATCAATTCCGCGGCTTTCTAAGCCGGGACTGATGAGCGATGATACAGCCAACGCCGTCGTCACCCTTCTGTATGAGCGCGCTGCCAATTGCAGAATTGCTTGCATCGCAGACAATGCAAAAGAGCTTACCTGAGAAGAAATGCACAGTTTAAATACTTGCACTCGTGACCCTGCCGGTTAAGCAGTTGTCACGACACCTAGTGCGGAGTCACGGCAAGAAATGCCTGTGTTTCTGGATGATAACGATGTTTCGTTATTAGCAATTATGTCCTATGATCGACCTCTCGGCGGTGTCATAGGCGAGGCTGATGCTAAAGCGTGAGCGAGGCTCAACACTTTGTGGATGAGCGCTTGGCCATCACACGAATAGTCCGTGACGCGATGGCAAGCGCACAGAACAAGCAAAAACGATATGGGACCAACATGTTCGCAAATACGATGAACGCTTTAATGTGAAAGAAAAGAACTATCAAGTACTGCTACCTACCTATAGATGCAGTTTCTGTACTACTTGGAGGTACTACGAAATTACTGCTGCGTTTCATCGGGCCGTTAACGGTGGTCGAGGAAGTTGGAGACCTAAATTATAGCCTCACCCTCAGGCTGATAGAAGACGCACATCGTCTTTTACGTGGGTCGTCTTCGACGTTTGTTTGGTCAGACGAGATCACATATCCTCATCTGCCAAGGGAGACTGATGGTGACGCCGACCGTGGGTCGAGCGTCGGTCAGGTGGGGGTGACGAGGAAGGTGAACGACTTCCCGCCGACAAATTTCCCCACCATAATATGGACTTGGAGAGCGAGGAATATTGCGCGCGTAACGCGGATATCTCAGCATTTGATCACCAAAGGTCCAGCCGAAGTATCAGCCTCTCGAAACCCTTTCGAGACCCTGGCGATCCTTCGAACGAACATCGTGGGGGTCCGAAATTAGTCGAAACGCAACCTTTGGGATTCCCGATCCGTTGTTCAGCAGCGCGAAGCTCGTGCGACGGAACGGACGCAGGGGGCTGCCGCGAGTAGTTGGGCGAAATCGCCACTCCTATCGAGCGCCGCCTGCATTAGTGGATGCTGCTGGGTACCAACGCTTCCTTGTTGATTAGTCGCTTTCCCACCACTCCGTGAGCATAAACGTCAGATCCTCGTCCGGTCGAGAGGATACCCGAATAGTTTTGACTCTTGGGAACCGACCGACGCCCTGCGCGTCGATGTGCCGGGACTGGTGTCTGACCATAAGAAGCAGCACCAGTTGGAGCCGCTCCGCAAATATAAAAAGAACTTGTAGGACCAGCGTGATGAGAAAAAGTAGGGGATGCAGTAACGTTCATGATATTTCTCACATGCAAGCGAGCGAAGTTGATTCGCTGCGACCGTTGCTTCGCCACATTGCTATGTGGCTGAATACGGCGCAGAAATTCTGCTTCGTATTGGTCGGCTGATTCATTATAATCAAGTGATTTCCCATGAGCCTTCCATGAATTAAAGACGCCTATAGTAGCGCGCTCTTGAATCGACGCACTATTTTTATCCGAACGAGGCCACTCAGATGGAGTTGCATCGGTGGTATGACACCAGTCACATAGCCGCGTTCAAAACGGCTAATTTGTGACACCGTTTCACGTGCCGTCGGTACACGTTTAAGCTCAGACTCTTCTGCGTCAGACTCGCCGGTGTGGATAATGGTCTGAACGATAGCTGTCACGGTTCTACGTAACTAAGCAGCTGCACCTTTATGGGCAGTGCTCTCATGAATGGTCGCTGTGCTAGCTAGCACAGACGGCAGGACAGTTGCCTTCGTAACGTTAGGCGTCTCTATGTTGGGAGCAATGGGTGAATCTAGATGGTCATCATAACGCTATCACTCTATCCATTAGCTCGCTGTACTCATTACTACTATATAGCGATGGCAGCGGTGTGAATATAATGTAGTCAACAATGAGCGACGAATCAACATCCTCACTGTGCAAGTGGGATGGATCATTAGGTCCGGTTAGCAGCCGCAGCTGCCGTAGCAGCTGTCGGCTCGGCGACGGCTCGCGGCGCGTGCGCTTTGTGCTAGGTTGTTTGGGTGTCCTTGGAAACGACTTAGGTTTGCCCTTTAAAGATGACATGTCAAGCGCTGTGCGATGTCATACCAGCAGGTGCACACACTGGTCGCTAAAGAAGTGGTTGCGTGGACTAAAGCGGCGCGACGTATGCAGCTTGCTGCCCCTTTTTCCTCCGGTTGACGATTTTACGTGGAAGTAATTTGTTCTTAAAGGGGGGGGGGGCGGTAACGGGTTAAAGTGCCGAATGTTAAACACCCGTCATGTCCACTTGACAGGAAATTCAAGAATTTCATGTGAAGTAATTTGACCTGCCACAAGAGTGAGGATCACAAAGCGACCCGGTGCATTCGTATTAAGGGATGACGTTAGCGTTATCCGCGAGCTGAGGTATTCAGAAGAATACGCTTGACGCGTAGGGGCATCTATACATTAGTTGACATTTTATATTTAATTACATTACATATATATAGTCTCAAAACTACTTCCTAAATAACAGGTGCACACGTGAAGACGGGTAATTGCTTCCGTGGCGACACTTGTTCTAAGGTACCACCTCGTTGTGTAAGGTCGCTTTAGGCGCCCACCAACTACCTCACTGTATGTGAGAGAAAATGGTCAAACCGCTTCCTCGCTGTGCCTGAAGGTGTGTGCTTGTTGCGCGAGGCGGCTTTGGAAGCGCCCGCCTACATCTATCGTATCGGTTGCATGGTAATTTTGACAGTATTATCTAGGGAGATTATAGTTTATTCTCTTTGTTATTTTCCAGTCACTACCTACAACTCAGACAGAATTTGTCTCGCTCCATGTGATTAGTAATGCTGATACAGTTCTCTATTAACACGTGCACGTCTCTCTTGTTCGCTAGAATATTTAGCGCAAAGTCTCGTCAGTTCTTTTCACGAGTATTGCTTCGGTTTTGTCGCATTCAGCTCACTTGAAACTTTACACTTAGCCGCCTTCTCTTAAGACGAATCGAAAAGAAATAACTGCTAAATTCGCGGTGTAGTGAAATGCCTCATACCATTCTAGCAACTTTTTGATAATTGAACTTCAAATCGAGAAGACTTTTTGAGCTATTAACACCAGCCTATCGCAGTCCAGTTTTCTTCCTAAAGACTGAATGTATCCGTGATTAATTCACATTTATTCTTTCATTCTTACATGTATTTTTAGCATATTGCTTCAACAAATCTAGGAATTTGATGTTGCGCACAAGTACTAGTTAGCCAGAATTTCTTAAAGAAGAAATATTCGTGACTAATCTGGAGCAGCACCATTTGCTTCTCTAGAAGCTCAGATGCTTGCAGATGATCCGGTGCGCTTTGAAAACAGCAACGCTTGGAAATTTTTCCACAAATTGTAAAAGAGCAATGCTTCGTCATTTGTCAGCTTGTAGCTTTAAATGTAAACAAAGTGGTGCGCTTAAAAAATCTTTATTAGCAAGCTTAGAACAGGATACATCCACACGATCTTGTCGCGCTTTCTTGTTCTTTCGCAATGATGAATATTACGCGGCCAGCTCAATCGTGTTCTCCTCATACATTGCTTTAAAGCTTACAGAATGGCTTAATGTACTGAGTGCACAAGTTATATATAAAACAATAAGATTGCGATCTTAGAGTAAATTTGACCCCATTCACTTTCGCAACAAACTTTATGCCTGAGCTCTTTTTTACTTTTAAAGCCATCAGTTGATACAGGAGTTTTAAAATAGTGCATAGAAATTAAATCAAAGCGCAATTGACTCACGTGCGCTAATAGAAAAGTTTCGGAGAAAGCATCTTCCATACGGTACTCTTCTCTTTTGCCTTAAATCGGCGGCAACGGTAGAAAAAAACTTGCCGCAGCACGCTTTGAAGGGTCTCCGAAGAAAACTCTATCGAATGAGGAGGCTCAATTCTTCTGCTCATTCTGCTATGTCGTCTTCTCTCCCTCAAGAAAAAGCCGGTCTGGATGCAACTAATGATTTACTTGACGCTATCCGTCCTCGCTGCTTTTACACTTGGTTACACAGCTGCTAAGGTAATGTCGGATGCGCTCCAAAGGTGCCATATGGTAAAACGAATGTTGTTTCGAGAAGGCTGCTAGGGGGCTTGAAGCAGCTATGGAACGTTTCTTTAATACTCGAGGACAATAAAATGTTGATTCTGATGGAAACATATCGAAGGATGTAACCACCGAAATCTCGACAGAACTTGTAGCGGAGCTACCTCGCACCTTGAGTTAAACGAAGACTTATAGATTTAGAGAACTACTTAGTTGTATAGAACTAATAGGTTCAATAACTCCGTGAGTTGTAAAAGCTTAAAAAACTTAATAAATACTAGTTCAAGGGATTCGCGGGTTCGTAGAACCAAGTGGCAACTCGTGCCCGAGAGTATATACCTTAGAAGGTCTCTTTTGCGCAAGCTTTAGAAAGACACTAGACGCTGCAAGGGGAACTGAACTTTATTCAATTATTTAAATCTCAAACCTTACTCGATCTAAATTAAACAGGTTTTGACCACCAGGTTTATATCTGGGGGCTGCCACATATGTTACCCGTAATAAATGGGATTTTAGTGATTAATTATTTTAGATAGAACAAAGGGTATTTTACCCATAAAGAAGTGTACCGCAACAACGATTCACCAGCCAATATATGCCATATTACACACTCTCCCATCATACCACAGGCACCGAGTGGCAACGTTCGCTTCATTCTCCATTGAGGTTGGAATATAAGAAGCTAACCGTTCAGTTGTGCATTCCTTTGTCTGATGACAACAAAGCGTGAGTCCGATTCTTAGCACCTTCCTCGACGATGCGAAGATGAAGAGCAGGCTATCCTTAGAGAGGAACAAGCTCGTCGTCAAGCTGAAAACGTTGCGGAAGCAAAAGCTCAGAGTTAATACCAATTCAATGTGGAAGAGCGTCTTCAACAGGTTTTGGGTCGCAGCTTGACCATCTAGATCTCTGGACCCAAGGCGAGGACCCTTGGAGGAGCTCGCTGCTCGCGACGCTCTTCCGGAGCCATACCTTACGCCAAAGATAATGACGCGACGTTAGTATTTGACGCGTTTGCGTAATAAGGCCCCTAGGGTTTGGGTGACCTCCGTGAGAGAAATCACGATCGCCTTGGCCCCATACTAATCAATAAGAAAAAACGATGCTTCGTTTGAGAACTTCTTAGCAGATAGAAAGCCTTAAGTACCAACGGTAAATTCCAAGGCTTTGGAATAGGAAAAAAGTAAGACTGTATATGATTTGTCATGTTCTTTATAACGATCTTCTATCTACTGCCTTTGATATGTTAGTGACCAATTATACAATGCGCCTCCTTGCGCGACGCTTAATTTTGTCTTGTAACGATTGGAGGGGCTATATTCAACGTAAATCAACTAATCAATAGAACAAATGTCTTGTTGCGTCAATATTACCCAATTTGGTAATATTGGAGCTATTAAGTCAAATTTAATGAAAGATGATATTTTTGTACGTCTTTATTTATTTCATTTCATAGGAAATAATATTAAATGTTTTCATTTATAAGAAATAATATTTATGTAACGAACACCCTGTTACATCATCTACCCTGAAGCAACAATAACTTAAGTGAGATGTACAGTGACAGCGAGTACTATTATGTTACTCTCTGCAACTAAGCACTTGTTAGTTTTATTTAATTCCAACTTTTATTGCACATAATTTCGAAACCCGTGCGCGTAGTCTGTGAAGTCGCATAGCTGGCAGCTGCACGGACCAGTGCAGCTGAGTGATGCAAACGTTTCAGTAGACGCATGAGCGTCTATTGTGGGATATGCATCACCTCCTACTTCAATTGGGGGTGACTGGTAAAAGCTCCCATTGCAGGTGTCGGTGACAAGTAACCTGCTACTCACATAGCTGGTGACTGGCACACGTTAACGTCATCGCCCGACTCAGTTGATACAGTGAAGACCTCCGGTCCCCCGAGGCTACGACCGTTAAACCTACGGGTTCTAACATGACAACCAAAGATGTGATGAAGAGGTTGTTTGACTCGTAAGATCTCTTTGTGGGGAGTCATCTTGTGATGACTCCTTTGACGATAATAACTCTGGCGATCTCAGAATGCATCACAGAAATGAAGTGATCGTAAAGGTCACCTCGATAAGCATACTACTGGTAGTGCTAGTACGCATAACCAGGAACGGAGTGATTCGATGGACCACTCCGAGAGTAACGTTAGCGTTAACGTCAACATGTGCTAACGGGAGAGGGACCGCATTGTTTTGCGGTACACTCTAGAGAAGAAGCTTTGTTTCCCTCTTAGGGCAACCTAATTCGTTAGTTTGGCATAACCAACGATCGATATCATATTCCGTTATTCGACTAATCCAGGCCTTACAAGTCTGGTGAGGACTAAACGGAATTCTGTATCAATGCCTTTTTCCGGCATCGGTGGTTTTCTTGTAAGCGGGCAAAGGATGACACTCCTTTGTTCCAAGCTTAGGAAGTATTTGTATATAATGTAAAAGCATAGGCCGCGAGGCCTGGCTTGACAAACTGGATGCTTTCCGTGAACGGTAGAAAACGGACTGTAGTCGGTGCATGCAACAAGTTGCAACGTTTGCCTAAAGGCAGAGATTGATTGCCTCTCGTGGGGGGACTCATGCCCATGCTATTTTAAGAGTGCAGGTCATGCCCCCCTCAAAGATCCTCATTGGAGGACGCTCATCTTTTGTGAAATGCGAGAAGCGATAGAGAACCTTCAATCCATTTACGAGGTTGAAACCGCTTATCCTTTGATGAATTCTCTGTTGAGGAGGATGGGTCTCGTCGGACCGTCGAAAGAAACCCATAATGTTCATCATCAGTTGGGAACGAGGTTGCCAGCTATCATGCGAGGGTGGATACTCTCGCCATCGAACGAGAGAACTCGTTCAAATCCCCTTCACCCAATGATGGTTCAAGAAGCGCCCAACTAGGAAACGCTTCTCACCACTCGAATCCGTCAACGAATGTAGAGGGAAAGAAAAAAATGGGGTCGCCTCAATCATCGAACCCGAGTCAACATCGTGACTGGGAGGGCATTGATCGCATATTATTTGGTCGTCACGATTAAGCGACGACGGTCGACGGTGATTTTCGCAAGCAGATTAAAGACTGTGCGCAACCGGATTAAATCGACACGGTCTAAGGCATCCATTAAAGCCTGATGTCGTCGAGCCGAAGACTGATGGTCCCAATACAAAGCATGATAGAGTGTGGTGAGACGTTCATTCCTTCATTCAAGGATGAGATCTTTTTACGAGCTGCCACGAGCTCATTTTAAGGGACAGATGAGTCCGTTCCTTCGCAAGTTCATCAACCGCAACTACTTGTTATATGTAACAAGTACGCAAATGTGCTTGACTTTGCCACTACCCAGGTCACGCAAGAACCGTTCGGTTCTAGCGTTTGCAATTGGGTTTCCCGAAATAAACTTTGAAGGCGCTATCAGATCAAGTGTAGAAGCGGCTACTCTTGATCCGTTGTTTACTGAGACATTTATTGTCTCAGTTTCCTTTTTGGAACTAATCTTTAAAGGTACCTCGGAACCTTTGACAACAGATTTCCAGGGACATTTTCCTACAGATTCTTGGGAGCTTATCCTTTCAGGTTTTATTTGGGGAGTAACCTCCCCAAATGTTTCTAACTGTGGTCGCGCTTCAACAGCGAAATCCTCTACGATCGACTATCGAGCCGGTCTAGGACTTTTGCACTGTCTCTGATACATAGGCGTTTTTAACTTTCTTGGATGTTGCTTTTGTAGCGATCATCCTTGTTTCGTACCACTTAAAGCATTCGAGTGGACGCTGCAGTACTTTTGCCGTCGGTATCTTGCTCCACAGTGTGGTGGGTTGTCACGCTGAGGTCTTGTGCAGTCTTGCGAACGACCGAACCACAAGTGAGGCCATCGCACCCACTCGTAGGACATCCACACGCTTTAAACGCTCCAAGACGTTCACCAGATGGCCATCTCATGAACGAGAGGCGGGCATCGTCACAGCTTGTTGCTGCCAGCTTATGCATGGCTTGTACTTTATGAGCCATGGTAATTCGAGGATGACATCAATTTGTCACTCAAATCCAGTACGATGTAATCTTCATCGTACTGTTTAGCCTTAAACGTGTGTTGGATACGTAACAAATGCGTTTTTTTGCTAGGCGCACTGTCATTCTCGCTAGAGGGATATCGCGCTCAACAAATTTGAGTCTGCGATCATCTAGCGAGTGGCGTCGATCGACGACCCACAATCGACTAGGGACTTTCTTAACAATTTATTTTCCACTTTACTTTTCAAGGTGATGAGGTTAACCTCACCACCAGCAATTACAGACAATGATTGAGCAATTACAGACAATGATTGTGTAAGGTTCAACTTTCGTCGAAAGACCTGCAAATTCTTTTGCCCTTTCTCTATCAGTAGGGCGCTCCGCATCTACTCACCTGACCGTTTTTTTAAGGTCTACCTCGCTGTTACGAATTCGCAACAGCGTCGATTCACGTTCTCCGCCGCTCCTAGCGACGATCATTTCGCTCAATGTTTCGACGCCCTGGGCGTGGGGCACTAAACTTATAGGCGTAGTGGCCCGTCTTCTGATAACGATTGCGAAAATGCGAAGGCCCAGAGGATCTGGGCCTTCGTTTTCTTGTCGTCTCAGAGGACGATAAGCTTCTCAGTGGACGAAAGCTTGTTTCGGACTGAAGTCGTCCTGATCCGCTACATAGATCGCTTGGTCTAGCGTCTTGGATTCAGGCCGGAACAGGTGAGTCTCGACAGGACTGTCTGTAAGACATATAATGAACACAGTTGCTTGTGTTTGTTTATCAATTAGATGAATACCGGGTTTCGTATATGATGTACATAAGCGTGAAGATCACGTTTGCCTTGCTTCAAAACCAGGAGCTCGGCTCGAGCCCTGAACTCGGCACGTGGCGGCTCAAATGTTTGCCTAAGCCGGGTCTTAAAAACCTCGTACGACCTAAGCAACAATTGGTCGTA
This sequence comes from Bremia lactucae, assembly GCF_004359215.1. Classification (NCBI taxonomy): domain Eukaryota; phylum Oomycota; class Peronosporomycetes; order Peronosporales; family Peronosporaceae; genus Bremia; species Bremia lactucae. The sequence continues at coordinate 4,849,321 of NC_090619.1, forward strand.
AAGCTTGAGCCCTAAGGTCCAAGTTTTGGCACGTCCGGCAACGTTGTATATGCCATATTTCACTCTCGTCGCATCATTATTGATGCGGCGAGCTTTAATGGCGTCGTTTTATACAAAGAAATATGTTAAAAGGGAGTCGCCTTCGACTGACTATAACTAACAAAATTTTATCTTTAAGCTTTCGGGTCGACGTAGAAGCGTCGGCCTGCTATTAGCATCGAGATGCTGCTGTCTCAACAGTTCTAAGTAGCAAGAGCTCTGCTGGTGAAGCAATACTACTTTTTCTTGGGCCCGTCTAGATGAAACCGGCTATAGCCGCATGTTGCTCGTCTCTTTGTAGAGCAAAAAAAGGCGCTACGGCTGACTCGCTTACGACCGTTCGATCGCTCTCCGTTGTAGGTGACTGGTCCAAGTCAACGGTATCTCAGTGGCTACTATAAAGGCCACCGGATCGCCCGGGGCCGAGTCCGTTAAACCTTTGGGCTTTAACGTGACAATTAGAGAGGTAATGTTGAGGTTGCTCGACTCGTCGGATCTCTTTGGTGCGGAGTCATCTAGTGATGACTCAGTGGCGATGATCACTTGGGAACGTTAGTATGCGTCACCGGGAACAAAGTGGTAGTGAAGGGAAGAGGGCTGCTGGTGGTGCTAGTTTGCATCACTAGGTTTGGAGTGATTTTAGGGATCGCTCCAAGGGCCAAGTTAACGTTAACGTTAACATACCAGGAGAGGGACCGCAATACGTTGCGGTTTGCTCCTAAAATGGCCTTGGTTGCCCTCAAAGGGTAACCTTATCTGACTCATGCCCATGCTGTTTTAAGGATTTAGGTCATACCCCTGAGGAAGCATATCCCCTCAAAGATCCCCATTAAAGAACACATCTCTTACGAGATTTGTCAAGGCATTGAGAACCTCCAATCCTTTTACGAGCGTGAGAAGCGCTCGTTCTCCAATGGACCTTCTGTCGAGGAAGATGATTCTCGTCGTACTGCAGGACGAGACCCGAAACGTCCAACATCAGTTGGGGCAAGGCTCCCAACTATCATGCGAGTGTGGATACCCTCGCCCCCTTTATCTCACGTGATTCGAAAAGTTTTCAGAAAGAAAAAGCTTCCCACCACTCGAATCCGTCAATGGTTGTGGAGAAGAAGGTAAAAAAGAATCGGGTTCGCCTCGTTTGACTAACCCGAATCAACATCGTAAATTGGATGTCACCCTTCGCTATTTAAGGGTGAACATTTATCACGAGTATTCTCGTCATCCCGAGTATGCGGCGAAGGGTGGTAATGTTTCTCGCGACCAGCTGAGAAATTGTGCGCAGGTTGCGACTGATCAACTGACGAAGGAAAGGACACATCAGACCCTTCAAATTGACAGCTCATCAGAAGATCTGTTCTTTGAAGGGAAAAGTGGATCGTCTGGTTCATGAGAATCAGACTCTGTTCCGAGACCATAAGGCTTTGGTTCGGAATAATCAGGCTTTGGCGGATACCCTAGACCGTTCCGATGTAATCCAGAATCAGAAGAAGCCTCGTACTGATGGTACGGGCGGAGACGCCCAACATTAAACGTAGGTTTAAATCATTAACATTAAATAAAGTATGTTTGCTCTTCCATTTTTGCTAGAGTTCTGTTTCTGTCGGTCCACGTACGAAACGGATCACTGCTTTTCTAGCTGGCAGGAATTCTCCTGCTGACTCGTTTTTTTTTCTTCAGTGCGACCGGTACGCACTGCGGAGCTGTCTTTCTTCTCATTAATGAGAGCATTATTGTTGTTAATATTATTGTTTTCGATGCTGAGTGTTTCAGCATCGCTCTCAGTAATACCAATATCGCTACTACTGAGTTGTCCATTTCAATGTTGATTAAATTAACATTGATATCCTTCACATTTACCTTAGAGTCGATGCGCGATGAGCAAGAACTTAATTAGGCAGAGGTTGTAACGGAGCACGGAATGACGCACTGGGCTTCACCCGTTGACAAACTTCGCAAGCCGGTATGTAGTTGCGGACGAACTCATACTGGCGTGGCCAGTAGAAGTCGCGAGTTATCGTGAGATTGATCATCCTACGTCCACGATGACCACTAATTGTACATCGTGGCACTTGTGTGTCGCCAGCAACGGCTGTGTAATACAGTAACTCATTGCGTGCTGTGTATCGATTTGTTGAGGATCAATGCGGTTTCGACTACTTTTAAGGTTGTTGGCTCAGCCCTCTAAGGCCTTATCTTCTTGATAAGCTCTTTCACCGTCGTCGAGTAATGTTGACGACGAAACACTTATGATTGCAAAGTGGCTTTATGCTCACTGTTCACTTCCGCAGCCGGCTCAAAATCGGATCGGCGCGGAAGGGCATTAGCGAAGACGTTAAGTCGTCCTATTTTATACTCCACGGAGAAGTTATACTCCGCGAAGAAAGACAGCCATCTCGCCATTCTTTGCGATAGTTGCGGACTGTTTAAGGCCGTGCATAAAGATGCATGGTCCATTTTTACAATAAAAGGTCTATCTCCCAAGAGACAGATCGTAAACTTAGCCAGTGCGTTTTTCATGGCGATGAGTTCCTTGTCATGCACTGGATAGTTGCGTTCAGCTGGTTGAAGCTGACGCCAACGACGCGCTCTGCGTCGTGACCCACGACCACTTATCCTTTTTTTCAACAAAGAAGAAAGATGTACTGTCATTTCGGCGTAGTTGCGTGAGTATGTCCAGGTACACCGCTGAGCCGATTTTTTTTTGAATCCCTTTCAATTGAATGGCACAGGCCAATCGGTAATCGCCTCGATCATTTCCGGATCTGAGCGTACACCGTATTTACCCAAGAAGTGGCATTTTGCTTGCAGTGAATATACTTCTTGAGACTTGCATACAACTTGTGCTTACGCATTAGTGTAAGAACCTTGTGAACGTGGGTACGATATTCTTCAACGTCCGACTTTCCATTCATGGCTCTGCTACGTCATCAAAATAACTCGGTGCGAAATTCCGCACCGATCTCAACAGATTGATTACACATCTGTTGAATGTCGAAGGGGGATTACTTAGTCCCTATGGCATGACTAGCCACTCCATAGCATTCTGCTTGGGGTCCTTACTGCTGTGAACGGGATAGCTTGTTCACGCATAAGGATCTGATAGAATCAATCCATCAGATCCATTGATAAGAAGATAGTACCCTTTGACATACCATCAAATATTTCGTCTTTTCGTGGTACCGACGTTTGAGCCGATACCGTTGCAGCATTCAATTATTTGTATGCATGCACAATCCACCATCCTCCTGTTGCTTTACGCACACAGAAGGCCGGAGAGCTATGTGGGGGAGTTGTTTTCTTCACATGGCCCGCTGCTAAGCGTTCGGCAAATAATTTTTCGATCGCTAGTTCTTGTTCACGAGGCAATGGTCATTGCTTCATGACTTAGTATTTCGAACCTGGAATTAGGTCGATTTCGTATCGAGTGCCTTTATCGTAAGGCAACTTGCAAGGTACTGATTCAGATATGACATCTTTAAATTCAATTAAACCCTGATATAAAGGGTTTGTCTTCAAAGACTCCCAGGGTTTGGGACGTAAGACGTTCAATCTGAGTCTTCTCATTGAGGACACGTTCGTCCATCGATGAGATGCTGATAACCGTTCGTTTTCAGAATATATATTGCCGACCACGTAGTTGTCATCTGTGACAAGTACGCAGATCTGCTTGACTTTGCCACTACGCAGATCACGCAAGAACCATTTTGATTCAAGCGTTGACAATTAAGTTATTTCCAAAGTTAATCTCGGAGGCGCTATTAGATCAAGTAGATAAGCGCCTGCACTTGATCAATTATTTACTGAGACATTAAATGTCTCAGTTTCCTCTTTGGAACTTTTTTCCAAAGGTACCCGGGAACCTTTCACCACAGGTTTCCAGTGACTTATTCCCACAGATTATTGTGGACTTATTCTCTCAAGTTTTGGGTATCCTCCCCAATTGCATCTAGCTGTGGTTGCGCTACTACTGCGAGATCATCTACAATCGACTCTCCAGTCGATCTAGGACTTTCGCACTGTCTCTTGTAGACGTGCATTATAAACTTTCTTAGATGTTGCTTTTCAAGCAAGCATCCTTGTTTCGTATCACTCCAATTATTCGAGTGGCCGAATTTTGAACGCAGCCTGTGCTTGAGCATAGCCGTCGGGATCTCACCCCACAATGTGTTGAGTATTCACCTTGATGCTTGTGCAGTCATGCATACGACCGACTCACAAGTGAGGCCATCGCACACACTCGTAGGACATCCAGACGCTTGTGGTCGCTGCAAGACATTCATCAATTGGCAATTGATAAACAAGAGACGAATATTGTAACGGCTTGATAGTGCCAATTTATTCATGACTCGTATTTTCTGAGCCATGCTAATCCAAGGATGACATCAAATTTGTCATTTAAATCTAGTACGATGAAATCATCATCGTACTGCTTACCCTTGAACGTGTATTGGATACCAACTACATGTTTCTTTACCGTTACAGATGCGCCTGTTACTAGGGGCACTGTTTATCCTCGTTAAAGGGATATCGCGCTTAATCAATTTGAGTCTGCGATCTTCTAGCGATTGGCGTCTACTCGATTAGGGACTTATGTGGCAACTTATTTGACACTTTTATTTGCAGGGTCAAAAGGTTAACCTCATCCCCGGGGGCAGTTACACACAATGTTGGTGTGTGAGGAGCAACTTTCGTCAAAAAGCCTGCATATTGTTTTGACGTTGCTGGATCAGTAGGGCGCTCCGCACCTACTGACCCTGACCATTTTGACGATCGGCCTCGCCGTTGAGATTTCACAACAGCGTCGGATCCACGTCCTCCACTAATCCTAGCGGGAGGTCGAACTTTTCGCTTAGTGCTTCTAGGCACTGGCTGTAGGACACTACACTCATATGCGTAGTGGCCCATTTTTGACAACGATTGCATTTTGTAATCATTCGTAACTTGAAAAATGAGGTTTCGAGGTTTCTCGCCCTCTACATAGGAGAGATCCATAAGTTCTGGACCTCAGTTTTTTTGTCGTCTCGGTGGACGATATGCACCCGACTGGACGAAAGCCCGTTTCAGGCCGAAGTCCTCCTGCTCCGCTATAAAGATCGCTTGGTCGAGCTACTCCAATTCTAGCCGGAACAGGTGTGTCTTAACAGGTCCGTCTGCAAAACCTTCAATAAACACAGCTACCGGTGTTTGTTCATCAATTAGGTGACTAACGATACAACTGACCAATTATCGAGTATATTAACATAAGCGTGAATGTCACTTGCCTTGCTTCAATCCAGGAGCTTAGCTCGAGCCCTGAATCCGACACGTGGTAGCTCTACTGTTTATCTGAGCCGGGTAATAAAGACCTAATACGATCCAAAGACTGAAGCTTGAGCCCAAGGCCCAAAATTTGGCACGTCCGGTTAATTTGCAAATGCCAGATTTTACTTTCGTTGCATCCCCACCGATACGACGAGTTTCTATGGCGTCGTCTAGTTCGACGAACCATCACAATAGGGAGACGCCTTCGACTGCCTTAAATTTAGAGATTACTATTTTAAAATTCTCGGGTCGACAAGGAAGCGTCGGCCCATTAGCAGTATCTAACTGCTGCTGTCTCAACAGCTCGATTTGTTGAGCACCCTGTTCTGTCAACACCTACGCGTGTTGAGATCCTTGCTGGTCAAGCAAGGCTACTCTCTCTTGGGCCCCGTCGAGTTCGTATTGAATGAACTCGGCTATGGCCGCATGCTGTTCATATCTGTCTAGACTGAACATCATGGCACCAACGGCTGGCCCGCCGACGACCGAACTCATTCGTTCGATCGCTCTTTATTCGAGGCCACTCAAAGGAGTAAACCCTTCACGCGTGGCGTGATAGCCTTGTTGAGGGGATGGAAAGCTTCCTCTTCTTTATCAAACATGTCCACGTTGGATGGAACGTGCGTAGGTCGTCGAACGGACTACGAAGTGCTACCAGGTTTAACGGGACAACTCTCACTAGTACTGGTAAGTACTAGATTGACCTTACAAAAGTCACAGTGAAGGTTAGGTGCCGCGAAACTTCACGTAGACATGGACACAAAGGAAGGTTTCTAAGTAGCTAAGGGTCTTTAGCTTGAAGGTCTAGACTAAGGCTTTAAAATAGAGAAAAAGTAAAGCTGTATTAATATATTTAATTTCCTACGTAACGATCTTCTATCTACTACTGAACTTATTATATAAATATTTGACTGAGTAGGGCGCCTCCTTGCGCACCGCACAATCGTGTCTTATAACGATTGGCGGGGTTGATTTAGGCTTAAATCAACCAATCAATAGAGTAAATGTCTTACAATGCGTCAATACTATACAATTTGGAAATATTGGAACTATTTAAGTGCTGTAAATTTAAACGATGCCTTTTAAGGCATGCGCTTGTCAGAAATTAATCGAATTATCGAAAGTTTTACTTACTGTGGACCACAGGCACGCAATCAAGAAAAAGAGAAAGCATCCGCACCAATGTTACTAAAGCAAAATTACAGTAGCGCTAATTAATCGCTAACAGATGCATCTGCTGCAAGGCTCCTTCGATCTTGGCTCTTGAAAGCATTATGCTTCACTTGTGGTCAATTTCTGGCTGATAATTAAAACCGGTTTCGTATTCTCTTTTGACAATGCTCGGTACCTGACTAATCAACTCACTTTAGTGGCTTGCATTCGATACCAATCTTCATGTATCACTGCTTCCAGTGCAGCACGAAACGGATCATCTTTTGTTGACCTCGAGTACAATTGGACTAAAGTCTCCGGCGCAAGAATACTGACGTTCTTTTCAAAAGCAGCAAAATTAGTCGACGTTGATTGCGCGAAGAGCAACAATAGTTCATAAGTTGCAAGATTTTCCGCTTTTTAAATGGTCTTAAGGTTCATGATTTGATGAACTTCTCGAGTAGTAAAGCCTTGTTCCTTTCAGATCTCAACTTGCAAGTTCTTGACAAAGACCGAGTCACGTGTCAATCAGTGCTTCAAGAAGATTTGTGGTAGCTGGTCGCGACTTTGGCAGCAAATCGGCTTTCGCAAGGAGTGTCACCAGCTTCAGCTCCCCGAAAGTTGTCTTTAGTGTTTCGAGCATCTAAATGTGGCCATCTCGAAAACTATTGAAGTGTTTGTTGACATTGTTGTACCAGGTTGTGAATTTCGTGCTCTTAATAGGATTTGACGTAACTAATTAATGACCTGTTGCTTGTCGTTCTTGAAAAATATATAATTTGCAAAATTTTCACTTTTTTAAAAGAATAGCTGAAATCCGCGAACAAACTGCGTTCCATCTTATTGTAACCCAGATAAAAGCCTTCATACAAATGCTTCGATAAAGCGCAGCGTCCTGACGAGCAGACAAAGCTCTTAAAAACCTGTTCTAAATACATGATTTGCATTTTTTTCTCTTCACCGACAAGCACATCTTGATCAAAATAATTGCTTTACTCGGACAAATAAACTGCATTCCATCTTACCGTCCCAAATAAAAGCCTCAATTCAAGTGCCAAGGTAAACGGCAGCGTCCTGACGAGCATATACATCTCTTTTACAAGACCAATTCATGCAAACTTCCTCTACCGTCGACCTGGAGGTGGCTGAAGTGACGGATGTTGATGCTGTTTCGGATCACTCATTGGAATGGGAAAGCGATCACGACGTCCATTCTGAAGCACGCCAGTAGGTCCGCCCAAGTTCTTTGGATTCAGTCCTGCAAGTCGCTGGGGCGGTCCTTGGAGCTTCCGGTCGCTCTCCATCGTATACCGCATGGCACCAATCTTGTTCTCGTCTTTAATTGGTCGACCTGACATGCCTCGACGACCGTCTTGTTGCATATGAACAGCTTGGGCATGATGCTGCTGGGCTTGCATTTGAGCTTGCATCTGTGCGTGATGGTGCGCAGCCTGAGCTTGTGCATGCGCATGAGCTTGAGCCTGGGCATGCGCCTGCGCTTGAGGATGTTGCGACGGCATCTGTTGCGTTTGCTGCGGGTGTTGCATACCCGGGACCATACCCCCCATAACCCCACGAGGCATCATACCCCCTCCGTTCAAAGGGGTACTCCGACCCATACCCCGCATCATATTCATACTCGCATTGGGTACGCCACGCGCCAAGCCACTGCTTGCATCCGGTCCGCTTCCACTCATAGAATTCGACGTCGATGCATTGCCCATGCTCAGATTCATGGGTGCCTCACCTGTTCGTAGCATATGCGCCATCGGTGCTCCTTGACTCACTTGAGGCGCTCCATTTGGAGCATTTCCTTGACTCGGCGCACCCTGTGGCACTTGATATTGACTCTCCGGGGACGGTCGCGACGAAAACGTCGGCATGGGAGACGTCGTTGGCGGTTCCGACGGTCCTGGCGCCGAGTTGGCACCTGCCATGCCAATAGTTGATTGCCCTGTTTCACGCACGCGCAAGAGTTCAAGTCGTTCGCGAATAAATTGAGCATCGGCGCCCAGTTCGGCAGCTTTTTGATACGCATCCCGAGCGTCACTTGTTTGGTTACACGTGTCGTAGAGCGTACCCACGTTGTACCAGACCTCGCAAATGTTGGGATTGATATTAATTGCACGCGAGTACGCATCCAACGCGTCAAGATGCTGATTCAGTTGGTAAAAGAGCACGCCAAGGGAACACCAGACGTTAGGATTCTGCGAGTCGGTTGTCACGGCGTGTTTGTACGAATCGTACGCTTCTTCAAACTCTTGCACGGCCATGTAGCATCGACCCAAGAGGTACCAGCCTTTGCCATCTTGTGGATCAATTGTCACGGCTTTCTTGAGAAACTCGATCGCAGAAGGGTGTTCACTGTGTTTTAAACAGAGCCATCCGAGTTGCTGCAACGGCTTGGCATTATTCGGATTCAATTCCGCGACTTTCAAATAGCTCGATTTGGCCAATTGGATCTCGTCTTTTAGCTCGTAGACGTGGCCAATCTGGGTCCAGATATCACTGGCCATTTCCGTCGTTTGGACGTTTGCTTGGACATCGTGAAGCACCGACTTGAGACGCTCAAGGGCGCCGTCATAGTCGCCGCGTTGCTTGGCAATAATACCGAGACGGAATTTCACTTCAAGCGCCATGTTAAAGTTTGGCTCAAAGCGGAGCACGGCTTCAAACGATTCTTGCGCGTGCTCGAGTGACCCGAGACGTTCGTAAAGCTGGCCAATGCCGTACCACATGTTGGGATCTTTCTGGCTCATGGGATTATTGTACATGGCATACTGGTACGCCGTATGCGCGCTCGTGAGGTCGTTCATCATGAGGCAACAGTATCCAAGGTGGCCCCACGCGTCTGAGTTTTGCTCGTTGAGGGACACAAGACCGCGGAAGCAATCGGCCGCTTTCGTGTAATCCTCCACTTTCTCGTAGCAGCAGCCAATGGCAAAGAGCGCCGTGGCGTTCAAGCGATTGTGCGACAAGACCTTTTCGTACGCGACCATGGTGTTCTCGTCGTCGCCCATCATCTCGGCAATGCGGCCCAAGGACAACCACGCTTCTTCATTCGCAACGGAGAGTTGACGGCCAAGCTAGCAGCATGCAATTCGAGAGTTTAGCCGGAAAGGACCATCACTCGGGACTAAGGGCAATGTACCGTATTATTGTCTTCCATCTTGGGGGCGGCCATCGCAGGAAAGACAGGGACGTAGATGGTGAAGAGGTTCGCGACTTGCCACACACGCAAGAGAACACGAACTACAAACTGCTTTCCGACGTGGGCACGAGGCGCTTTATTGTCTACTGCCGCGAATTCGATGGTGTGGGGCTTCTGGGAAAGGGGAGATCAACATCCAGAGCGACAGGGAGAAAGAAAACCCTACCCACGACAAGAATGTGTGCATTGACAAAAGATGGGACTTTCGACAGACGCTAACCCTGCTACGATGGTTTTTAGTCTCGCGCGCAGGAAAAAAAAAAGACGTTTAGTACCATAAACATGTCATAAAAAATGTCACAGCGACAGTTCGTCCAGCTGCTTTTTCAAGCGTGACGAGCGTGACAGTCCTATGACCGACCGCTGTGTTTCTTTTTAGTTTTAAAGCATTAAAATGCGACGGTATGGGGTGGCAGTTCCATGATTTTCACAACGGTCGTCCAATTTGGCTAAGCTCCCATAAAAAAAGCCTTGAATGTTTCTACGTAATCGCTTCTTAATTGCAAGAATACGATTCTTGTCGTTTGCGCTGTGAAGAGGAAAACTTACACGCACGCGAAAACTGAAAAATCTGATCGGACGCAAGCTTAAAAGTTATATGGCGCTTATTGGAAAAAGCGAAACAATATGTTCACTAAAATTACACTCGGCGCATCTGTCCCAGATATATGAAAATACGCAGCAGCTGTTTGTAAAGTGGGGATGTTGCGCGACCGATACTGCAATGTGCGAGCAGGCGGCGGGACACATTTGGGGTTACGCTGACATGTGCAAAAATGTTGTTTTGAACATTTGATTTAATCAAATCTTGTCTCCCACTCTCTTTAATAGAATTAAATTTTATCATACACAATTGCGAAGTAGCAAATTATTTATGGTGCTAGGTATAAGATTGTGAAATGATCGAGCAAGCATTTAAACGAGTATTTGCAATAGCTAGGCCTGCGCAAATGTATGCGATGCTAACTTTAAAACGCATCGGCCAATCAACACTATATATTTTTAAATATTGTCAAGCAATAAGAGCACTTTTAAGCTTTTATTCACCTTGTTTAGGCATTTGCTTTTTTGAATTATACAAGAATCATTTACATCTTTATCTAATTTCTTAAATGTCAAAAACTTTTTTTTAATATTATAAATGATCGTCTAACATTCCTACTTCACCGTCCACTACTAGAGAGAGAGGTTCAGAGAGTCTTTTTACTTAGTGTTTCTAAGTACAAGACCTCTGGAATGTCCTGAGCCAGGATATGAGCGCCGGTGTACCCGGTGGCTGATCGTGACCGATCCCCTGAAATAACGGGGACCCTCTAGGTTGTCGAATAAGCAGTTCAATACACGCATTGAGAGTCGCCCCTCGAATGGCTGTAGCTGCTGCTCGATGTTCTCGTTTCGCAACGGCCCGTAACTGTCGTATACACGCTTCCCATTGTTGCTCTGTGCCGTTGTGACCGTGTTGATCCGCTCCGCGAAACACTACTGCATTCCTGTCCGTCCATAATCGGGTGTGGCAAACCGTTGTGAGGATTGTCCATATCCGCTGCCATTCGAGCTCGGCTCCGGGGGCATCATCGTCAAATCGGTCGACTAAAATAGCTTTCCGGTATCGAGGTATCGCGGTAGCCCGCCGGTTGGCGCACGCTGCCATAAAGTGCCTCGTTCTCTGACGTGTCGCCATTTCCCCTGTCCAATGGCTTACGACTTTGTCCCAAAGGGCTTGCGCACAATAGCAATCCCAAAAAATGTGCCGCAGTGTCTCTGGACTTGCCGCGCATCGAGTCGTCCTCTGGCAACAATTATTGCTCTCTCGTCCA
>NC_090619.1:4873330-4887089 GCF_004359215.1 Bremia lactucae
GGCTTAAATCAACCAATCAATAGAGTAAATGTCTTACAATGCGTCAATACTATACAATTTGGAAATATTGGAACTATTTAAGTGCTGTAAATTTAAACGATGCCTTTTAAGGCATGCGCTTGTCAGAAATTAATCGAATTATCGAAAGTTTTACTTACTGTGGACCACAGGCACGCAATCAAGAAAAAGAGAAAGCATCCGCACCAATGTTACTAAAGCAAAATTACAGTAGCGCTAATTAATCGCTAACAGATGCATCTGCTGCAAGGCTCCTTCGATCTTGGCTCTTGAAAGCATTATGCTTCACTTGTGGTCAATTTCTGGCTGATAATTAAAACCGGTTTCGTATTCTCTTTTGACAATGCTCGGTACCTGACTAATCAACTCACTTTAGTGGCTTGCATTCGATACCAATCTTCATGTATCACTGCTTCCAGTGCAGCACGAAACGGATCATCTTTTGTTGACCTCGAGTACAATTGGACTAAAGTCTCCGGCGCAAGAATACTGACGTTCTTTTCAAAAGCAGCAAAATTAGTCGACGTTGATTGCGCGAAGAGCAACAATAGTTCATAAGTTGCAAGATTTTCCGCTTTTTAAATGGTCTTAAGGTTCATGATTTGATGAACTTCTCGAGTAGTAAAGCCTTGTTCCTTTCAGATCTCAACTTGCAAGTTCTTGACAAAGACCGAGTCACGTGTCAATCAGTGCTTCAAGAAGATTTGTGGTAGCTGGTCGCGACTTTGGCAGCAAATCGGCTTTCGCAAGGAGTGTCACCAGCTTCAGCTCCCCGAAAGTTGTCTTTAGTGTTTCGAGCATCTAAATGTGGCCATCTCGAAAACTATTGAAGTGTTTGTTGACATTGTTGTACCAGGTTGTGAATTTCGTGCTCTTAATAGGATTTGACGTAACTAATTAATGACCTGTTGCTTGTCGTTCTTGAAAAATATATAATTTGCAAAATTTTCACTTTTTTAAAAGAATAGCTGAAATCCGCGAACAAACTGCGTTCCATCTTATTGTAACCCAGATAAAAGCCTTCATACAAATGCTTCGATAAAGCGCAGCGTCCTGACGAGCAGACAAAGCTCTTAAAAACCTGTTCTAAATACATGATTTGCATTTTTTTCTCTTCACCGACAAGCACATCTTGATCAAAATAATTGCTTTACTCGGACAAATAAACTGCATTCCATCTTACCGTCCCAAATAAAAGCCTCAATTCAAGTGCCAAGGTAAACGGCAGCGTCCTGACGAGCATATACATCTCTTTTACAAGACCAATTCATGCAAACTTCCTCTACCGTCGACCTGGAGGTGGCTGAAGTGACGGATGTTGATGCTGTTTCGGATCACTCATTGGAATGGGAAAGCGATCACGACGTCCATTCTGAAGCACGCCAGTAGGTCCGCCCAAGTTCTTTGGATTCAGTCCTGCAAGTCGCTGGGGCGGTCCTTGGAGCTTCCGGTCGCTCTCCATCGTATACCGCATGGCACCAATCTTGTTCTCGTCTTTAATTGGTCGACCTGACATGCCTCGACGACCGTCTTGTTGCATATGAACAGCTTGGGCATGATGCTGCTGGGCTTGCATTTGAGCTTGCATCTGTGCGTGATGGTGCGCAGCCTGAGCTTGTGCATGCGCATGAGCTTGAGCCTGGGCATGCGCCTGCGCTTGAGGATGTTGCGACGGCATCTGTTGCGTTTGCTGCGGGTGTTGCATACCCGGGACCATACCCCCCATAACCCCACGAGGCATCATACCCCCTCCGTTCAAAGGGGTACTCCGACCCATACCCCGCATCATATTCATACTCGCATTGGGTACGCCACGCGCCAAGCCACTGCTTGCATCCGGTCCGCTTCCACTCATAGAATTCGACGTCGATGCATTGCCCATGCTCAGATTCATGGGTGCCTCACCTGTTCGTAGCATATGCGCCATCGGTGCTCCTTGACTCACTTGAGGCGCTCCATTTGGAGCATTTCCTTGACTCGGCGCACCCTGTGGCACTTGATATTGACTCTCCGGGGACGGTCGCGACGAAAACGTCGGCATGGGAGACGTCGTTGGCGGTTCCGACGGTCCTGGCGCCGAGTTGGCACCTGCCATGCCAATAGTTGATTGCCCTGTTTCACGCACGCGCAAGAGTTCAAGTCGTTCGCGAATAAATTGAGCATCGGCGCCCAGTTCGGCAGCTTTTTGATACGCATCCCGAGCGTCACTTGTTTGGTTACACGTGTCGTAGAGCGTACCCACGTTGTACCAGACCTCGCAAATGTTGGGATTGATATTAATTGCACGCGAGTACGCATCCAACGCGTCAAGATGCTGATTCAGTTGGTAAAAGAGCACGCCAAGGGAACACCAGACGTTAGGATTCTGCGAGTCGGTTGTCACGGCGTGTTTGTACGAATCGTACGCTTCTTCAAACTCTTGCACGGCCATGTAGCATCGACCCAAGAGGTACCAGCCTTTGCCATCTTGTGGATCAATTGTCACGGCTTTCTTGAGAAACTCGATCGCAGAAGGGTGTTCACTGTGTTTTAAACAGAGCCATCCGAGTTGCTGCAACGGCTTGGCATTATTCGGATTCAATTCCGCGACTTTCAAATAGCTCGATTTGGCCAATTGGATCTCGTCTTTTAGCTCGTAGACGTGGCCAATCTGGGTCCAGATATCACTGGCCATTTCCGTCGTTTGGACGTTTGCTTGGACATCGTGAAGCACCGACTTGAGACGCTCAAGGGCGCCGTCATAGTCGCCGCGTTGCTTGGCAATAATACCGAGACGGAATTTCACTTCAAGCGCCATGTTAAAGTTTGGCTCAAAGCGGAGCACGGCTTCAAACGATTCTTGCGCGTGCTCGAGTGACCCGAGACGTTCGTAAAGCTGGCCAATGCCGTACCACATGTTGGGATCTTTCTGGCTCATGGGATTATTGTACATGGCATACTGGTACGCCGTATGCGCGCTCGTGAGGTCGTTCATCATGAGGCAACAGTATCCAAGGTGGCCCCACGCGTCTGAGTTTTGCTCGTTGAGGGACACAAGACCGCGGAAGCAATCGGCCGCTTTCGTGTAATCCTCCACTTTCTCGTAGCAGCAGCCAATGGCAAAGAGCGCCGTGGCGTTCAAGCGATTGTGCGACAAGACCTTTTCGTACGCGACCATGGTGTTCTCGTCGTCGCCCATCATCTCGGCAATGCGGCCCAAGGACAACCACGCTTCTTCATTCGCAACGGAGAGTTGACGGCCAAGCTAGCAGCATGCAATTCGAGAGTTTAGCCGGAAAGGACCATCACTCGGGACTAAGGGCAATGTACCGTATTATTGTCTTCCATCTTGGGGGCGGCCATCGCAGGAAAGACAGGGACGTAGATGGTGAAGAGGTTCGCGACTTGCCACACACGCAAGAGAACACGAACTACAAACTGCTTTCCGACGTGGGCACGAGGCGCTTTATTGTCTACTGCCGCGAATTCGATGGTGTGGGGCTTCTGGGAAAGGGGAGATCAACATCCAGAGCGACAGGGAGAAAGAAAACCCTACCCACGACAAGAATGTGTGCATTGACAAAAGATGGGACTTTCGACAGACGCTAACCCTGCTACGATGGTTTTTAGTCTCGCGCGCAGGAAAAAAAAAAGACGTTTAGTACCATAAACATGTCATAAAAAATGTCACAGCGACAGTTCGTCCAGCTGCTTTTTCAAGCGTGACGAGCGTGACAGTCCTATGACCGACCGCTGTGTTTCTTTTTAGTTTTAAAGCATTAAAATGCGACGGTATGGGGTGGCAGTTCCATGATTTTCACAACGGTCGTCCAATTTGGCTAAGCTCCCATAAAAAAAGCCTTGAATGTTTCTACGTAATCGCTTCTTAATTGCAAGAATACGATTCTTGTCGTTTGCGCTGTGAAGAGGAAAACTTACACGCACGCGAAAACTGAAAAATCTGATCGGACGCAAGCTTAAAAGTTATATGGCGCTTATTGGAAAAAGCGAAACAATATGTTCACTAAAATTACACTCGGCGCATCTGTCCCAGATATATGAAAATACGCAGCAGCTGTTTGTAAAGTGGGGATGTTGCGCGACCGATACTGCAATGTGCGAGCAGGCGGCGGGACACATTTGGGGTTACGCTGACATGTGCAAAAATGTTGTTTTGAACATTTGATTTAATCAAATCTTGTCTCCCACTCTCTTTAATAGAATTAAATTTTATCATACACAATTGCGAAGTAGCAAATTATTTATGGTGCTAGGTATAAGATTGTGAAATGATCGAGCAAGCATTTAAACGAGTATTTGCAATAGCTAGGCCTGCGCAAATGTATGCGATGCTAACTTTAAAACGCATCGGCCAATCAACACTATATATTTTTAAATATTGTCAAGCAATAAGAGCACTTTTAAGCTTTTATTCACCTTGTTTAGGCATTTGCTTTTTTGAATTATACAAGAATCATTTACATCTTTATCTAATTTCTTAAATGTCAAAAACTTTTTTTTAATATTATAAATGATCGTCTAACATTCCTACTTCACCGTCCACTACTAGAGAGAGAGGTTCAGAGAGTCTTTTTACTTAGTGTTTCTAAGTACAAGACCTCTGGAATGTCCTGAGCCAGGATATGAGCGCCGGTGTACCCGGTGGCTGATCGTGACCGATCCCCTGAAATAACGGGGACCCTCTAGGTTGTCGAATAAGCAGTTCAATACACGCATTGAGAGTCGCCCCTCGAATGGCTGTAGCTGCTGCTCGATGTTCTCGTTTCGCAACGACCCGTAACTGTCGTATACACGCTTCCCATTGTTATTCTGTGCCGTTGTGACCGTGTTGATCCGCTCCGCGAAACACTACTGCATTCCTGTCCGTCCATAATCGGGTGTGGCAAACCGTTGTGAGGATTGTCCATATCCGCTGCCATTCGAGCTCGGCTCCGGGGGCATCATCGTCAAATCGGTCAACTAAAATAGCTTCCCGGTATCGAGGTATCGCGGTAGCCCGCCGGTTGGCGCACGCTGCCATAAAGTGCCTCGTTCTCTGACGTGTCGCCATTTCCCCTGTCCAATGGCTTACGACTTTGTCCCAAAGGGCTTGCGCACAATAGCAATCCCAAAAAATGTGCCGCAGTGTCTCTGGACTTGCCGCGCATCGAGTCGTCCTCTGGCAACAATTATTGCTCTCTCGTCCAGGATAGAAAAGATTTAGTTGGCCGGTTGCGAGTCTATAGCTCGTCCAGACCTGATAGGGTGTTAACCCATTGCCATGGTCCAGGGTTTGCTGTAATGCTGCTCGCTGCCACTCGTCCTTTGTAGATTTGCACTCCAGTCGGTCCACGAATCGCTGCAATGGCTGCGCTAAGGCTCGTTTGGTGAAAGTGAAGGCCTGGAGACCTATAGCTTTCGATAGACGGTGCATCGCCGTGTCTGCCGGAGCACTCCACGGAAATCGATGCAGCTGTGGATGGGCCGCGAACACTACTCCAATAGTGCCGATCCTCGTGCTGATTTGCCGGGCCTGCGGTAGTTGTGCCGTTTTTAATTCCGGGATGCGACCCTCGAGAAACCAGCGTAGTCCATCTTCACCCTGTTTTAATGTCACAACACGTGTGGCTGCTGCACCTTGTGACCGACCCTCGATGTAGCCGTTTCCCCGAAGGAGCTAGCAGAACGAATCGGTAAATGGCGACTCGTGAAGCAGCTGTATAGACGGAGCGGCTGTCATGTCCCCTCCAATGCTAATATCTGGTGAGGATAATAATATAGACGTTGCCCACCGTTGAAGTGTCTTTGCCGAATGTCGCCCAGGTTGGTTTGCCCGTACAGGAAGTCGGAAAACAAATTCCCTCGGTCCAGTCCGACGCACGTGCAAGTCGGCCAGAGAGCATGAGGCTATTCTGTTATACTTGCGGTGCTTCAGCGTGCCTCCATGCTCGTCCAGGAACCATGGATTATCGTTCCAATCGAAAGTGGCCCAAAAACTTGTGATCTCCGCAGGCCAAATATTGGTGTCATCTCCACGGGGCGGGTACGCCTGATAATACGAGAGGACCCAATCATCATCCTCCCACCAACTACTGACCCCCTGGAGCATCGCGCTACAATGCTCGGAGACCCGTGATCGGACTCCTTCCAACTGAACAGCAGAAGGAGCCAACCATTCCCCTAGCGCTTGTAGGAGCGTGTATCCAGGTGAATGGTCCGTCTGACGGCGTGCACGCCCCGAATCTGGCGTCTTTGGAGTCACCCTGGTCGCTTGTAAAGTCGGTAGGTCCCGATATGCCCACGTGCGCCATGCTCCGAAATACCGATCCTCTTTTTGCGTTAGCCACACCACTGCATGCTTTAGTCTTTGTGTCTTGATCGCTACCGTAATGGAAACGAGTCCAACTCCACCTGCCTTCTTTGGCGTCACTAGAATACCCGGATTGACTTTGTGCCGACACCGCTCTGTCGATGTAGCGTGCGCCCAGAGAAATTGCTTGTAAAGGTTGGATAGCTCGACTTCGGCCCATCGTGGAAGATCAAATGCAATCGCCGTGAACAGAATCGACGGTAGAACGATAGAGTTCAAAATGAGTACCCGATTTTCCACGCTAGTAGCCACTTTAGTTGCGGTCAGGAGTCGCCGCTGGATCTTGCGAATACGCTGGGCCCAGTTTTTGTTAGTCAGCTCCCCGGTTCCCACTTCGTACCCAAGATATCTGGTCGTGTCTGCGGGAGATACAATGTCGATTCCGTGCCAAGTGGCCAAAGAAACCGCCGTGTTGAGGAAGATTACTTTACTCTTGGCCGATTGGACGTGTAGGCCAGAAAGTCGCCCAAACTGTCTGACGAGCCTGAGAGCGTGTGGTATCTGCTGTGCTTTTTCCAAAAACAGAGTAGAGTCGTCCACAAACGCTGAGAATAGATGTCTCCGCTGTTGCTGCCGAGGAACACGTAGCCCCATTAGCTGTCCATCCTGTCTTAGGGCAATACCAAGGACTTCCACTACTACCAAGAATAATAGGGGTGCCAGCGGACACCCTTGACGTATACCAGAGACTACCGCTATCGCCTTGGATTGTTGTCCATTCACCACAAAACGGGCTACCGTGCCTCGATGTAGACGCGTCACTAGGTCCACGAAACGTTCGTCAAAACCAAATCGACGTAAAGCCTCCGATAGAAACTCTCTGTCGACGGTGTCGTAAGCCTTTTTAAAATCCAAGAGCAGAATACATCTGCTGTTGTTTGCGTCCAGTTCCTCCTCCGCCCGAGCTGTAGTTAACTGGGCCAACATCATCATGACAGTTTTTTGCATACGGCGTCCGTGTACAAACCCTTGTTGGGAGTCACTGATGACCCGCTGTAGAACCCTTTGTACTCGGGTGGCAAGTACTTTAGCGAAGAGCTTGTAACTCGTCTGCAGTAACGAGATCGGGCGATAATCCATTGCGTCAGTCGAGTCGCCTTTTTTCCGCAGCGGTATAACGAGAGCTTCAACAAAAGAATGTGGCATCTCCGCCCCTTGGAGAATTTGATTGCATATCGTTTCCAGTGCTGGAACCATAAAAGCCGCTGAGTCCTTGTAAAAGTCATTATTTAGCCCATCTTGACCTGCCGCCTTGTGTCTTTCAAGCGCCGCGACGGCTAACAAAATTTCATCCACAGATATTGGCTGTGGAAGAAGAGCGTTGTCTTGGTTTTGCAGCCTCTGCTCGGTCGGGATACATACAAATTCACCGAATTTAGTGGGGAGGTCATCCAGCTCCACTGTTCGATGAATCGTGCACAGAACTGGAGACCATTCCACAGCAAACCTATCCGCTATGGTCATGTCTCTCCGGAACGCCGCTCCGTGTCGCTGGGTGATATTTGTGACATGCTGATCACTCTCCCAATCGGATACACTTTTATACGCCCACCGCAACCGCGCCGTGGAGCGTGCAAGCTGGTCGCCCAGCCGTATCAGATGTGCCTCCCGCATTTCTTCCATATTGGCTGAAATCCATTGCCGACGCGTCAGTAATTGTGCCCTATTTCTTCGACGTATCTTCTCAATGACCCGCTTACGTCGTTGTTTTTCGCGTTTGGTTATACGTTGGATACTCTTTACACCTTCGGCCACATCTGCGTCCCATGTGTGAACTGTTGTTCCGTGCCCGACCTCCATATTCGCTAACTCATGGTGTGGGTCCGCTAGCACTCGGTCGGGCTTGTTCGTCTTGATAGGATAAGTGACTTTAAACTGATTCGGCGGCCTTTGCGGCGCTAAGGTGTCCCTCAGATGCAGTTCCACCTCCTGGTGATCGGAAAAGAGAGGTGGCGAGCGAACGGATACCCAGACGACGAGGGGTGCCCAATCTTCGGGAACGTAAAACCGATCAATACGACTTGCCCGTTCGCGTTCCCAATAAGTGAAGTGATCCGTTAGGTCGTCTTCCCCTTCGTCATCTGCATGGTCGCGCAGCATGCGCGCATCCGTCATCTGCGTATTCAGAAGCAACTTTGTGAGGGCAGGACTCTCGGGTCTGCTTGCCTCCCGCCGCCCCATCCTGTCCAGTTGAGGACTCTGTACGCAATTAAAGTCCCCTAACAAGACGCTGTCAGTATTATGAAGGTCCCATGAACTCAGCCCGTTGAAGAACAGCTCCCTTTCTCCTCGCAGGGAAGGCGCATATATGTTTAACACGCCAATCTCGCCCATCCGTATTCCGATCGTGCGCGTATCCCACCGATGTGCCCCCCATGCTGATGCCGTATTCGCCGACGCAGGTGTTAGAAGGATAGCAACCCCACCGGACGAGGATGACCCCGTACTCCAGTAAGACATGACAGGGTGATCTCGATCGCGCTCTTTCCCCCAGAGACGCCTCCACTCTGCTGCCAACGCTCTTGCCTCGTTGACCGTGTCCACATGCGTCTCTTGTATGCACCAAGCCAATGGTCGCCGACTCACCGGGGTTCGTCTCCAGGCCTCCATCCATTGATGTCGCGTCTTATCTTTGAAACCTAAAACGTTTTGTGTTATTAGTTTTCTGTCCATTTGCAAGCCGGTAGATAAGTCGGTGGCCCTGTCGTGTGATGACCCCTCCAGAAGTCGTAGCCGTCCGTACGCATCCGCCGTGGATATCGGAGATCCGTAATAGAGCGGGCCCATAGTCACATCCATAGTG
The DNA here is from genome assembly GCF_004359215.1 of Bremia lactucae. Taxonomy (NCBI): domain Eukaryota; phylum Oomycota; class Peronosporomycetes; order Peronosporales; family Peronosporaceae; genus Bremia; species Bremia lactucae. The sequence continues at coordinate 4,882,501 of NC_090619.1, forward strand.
CCCTTAGTACAGAGCGAGGCTGCTTGCCTCATTATGCTGGAATTCAGATGAAAAAAAAACTACGAAGAGCCTCCCACTCGACTGGTTTGTTCTTGGAATAATAGGCGCGTTTGTACCGGTCATTTGAGACCAGTAACCTAAGGTGCAGCCGCAGTTTTTCCGGCGTGTATGGTGGTGTGGGTTTTCCTTCGGTAAGCGCGGAGATTTCACAGTCATATAAGAGAGAGCACACAATATGGTGACCCAGTCCCTTGCGCCGCCGGGGAGCACACAATTTGAGCATATCGTCGCCCGCGTACTTCTGAGACCGCAAATGATTCCAGTCGTCCGCGTTATCCACCAAAGGAGCCAGTACCTTGTTTGTACTGCTATGACGCGTATTGCTGATCCACCGGTCCAGCCATTCGTGTGTACTTTTGTCCGTCGTCCTGTCCCTGTATCTCTGAAGGCCCGCCGCGAGACATTCACGTCTACCATCTATGGTCCATTGAACGAACACGGAATCATCGAGAATCAAAAGTAACTGTTCTGGAAATGCAAAGCGTTTGACATGCCACATCAGAATATCCGGCGCAAGCTGTACGATCCGTTGCCATTCCACGGTGGTACTCCATGCCGCGGGGAAAGGAACATGTGTCCCTGAAGACCATTCCGACTGCAATAACTCCCACGCAGAGGCCCAATCCTCCTTGTCAATGCGTTCGTCGTCTGGCTCACTAGAGGGAAGCCGAGGAACCTCGTCATTTCGGCCTTTTTAGAACCACTTGCGCCTGCGAGTTTTGATCTGTCTGTCCTTCGTCGTCAATAGCTGTCGATGAATGAGAAAATCCGCGTGTACGCGCCGTGGATGACTGATTCCTTGTGTCCAAAGAAGTCTCCGTGAGCAGTAACGTTGAATCCCCCGCCAGTCCAAATACTGCGAGTGCGGTGCATTGGCTAGTCGTGATCGGTGGATGCGTCGCGTCCACTATGCTATCCTCGGGCGGAGCTGGATAGAGGCCGCCAGGGATAGTCAAAGAGTCTGATGTATTCGACTCGGCGAGTAATAAACCGTCTGCCCGCGGAGACGAGGTGGTTCTGGTCGTGTTTGATTGACGGAGCCCCCTGAGCTGCAGCTGCCAGGAGTTCAAGTTCGTAGGGGATAGATGGTACTCCTTTAATATCCCCTGTTCCGTGGCAGCTGTCGCGTCCTCTCTTAACACAGTCGCTAGGCGCTGTTGATCTGCCAGGGATCGTGATAAAGTAGTCTGAGTAAGCAGGGTGAGAAGCTCGTCATGGCGCGTAGGGTCACGCGATGTCAAAAGCAGATAGATCTCGTGTTTCAGCTCGAGATGGACTGTCTCCGAATCTAGTAGCCCCCAGATGGCATTGATCCGGTCGGTTCCTGACGCCGCGACATCGGCAGCGACCATACTGCTGTCGGCAGCAATTATTGTACAACACTGCGCCGTAGAATCCGGTGATCCCGCCGTTATGTGTGCTGGCCATTTAGTCTCGAGTCCTTCCTGATCATCGCTGGTATCCTCATCGCCTTCAAGATCTGGCAACCCCCCAGTCCTGCTAGAGTGTATAAAGGCTGAGTAGTGCTGTCCCCAATAGCGTAGTATAAGGGGTGGTGTGCTTGGGTGTTCGATCTTTCCCGCGATGATTTCGTCCATACACTCAGCCACAGTCAAATTATATTCCGCCGACGTCCCGACCACTCGCCGCTGACGAGTAATGGTCCTCGGTGTGTATTTTCGACATACCCAGTCACTATTGTCACCCGTTATGTGCTGTATCACATAAATGTCGCGCTGTAGAAAGTTCGCGGCCATGCCTAAGGTGTCGCTGCCGCCCCAGGTGTCAGGTGTGACAACTATGTCCGGTTTTGAAGAACTCGCGGCGTAGTCATCGAGAAACCATCGCATTTGGTTGGCCGATTCCGAGCGGGTAATTGTAGGCCAGCCACGATGGACGTTGTGTAGCGCTTGAACCCGATGATCGTGAGCAAACTGATCTTCCAAATGAAGAAGTCCAGAATATTTTATACCCTTTTTTAGGATCTCTGTCAGCCGCTCCATCATTTGATCCGGCCCGTCTAGTGGCGCATCCGCTGATGCCTGCGCCACCGCCATCGCCATACAATTTCCGGTAGCTGGTGTCGTAACCTCACGCACCCCCAATTGGAACGACAGCTCTGAGATAGAGGACGGTGAGATCGATGAACGGGCTCCGATTTGGAGGTGAGTGCGTGACCCAGCATCTTTTTGGAGTTGGAGCTGGAGAAATTTACTCCGTTCACGCCGCTTATGGGTCATCAATACAGGAGCTGTGCTCCGCTGTGCCGGACCTCGCTTGAAGGCCGCTTCTTTCCTCAATAGATCATCGTGAGTCATCGGAACGATCTTTGTGAGATCTCGTACGCCCTGTGATCGTAGCTTCAATGTTGTACCGACCCGTTTTTTCTTGGATTTTGCCGGAGTATCGACATGTTCCTCGTTGAGCACATGAAACGCGCCAGACGAAGGGATAAGTGGAGCGGCAGGGCGAGTGGGTCCAGATGGGTGGGTCCACCAGTCTCTTTTACCTCGGAGTGGCTTCGTGATCCACGGCTGTTCAGGTCGTGGTGTAGGTTCAGTGTGGAGATAAGCAAACTTTTCGCCTTGTTCCACCGTCTGCCCCCTATCCGGAACTGAGACTTCAGCCCGTGTAAGAGACGGTGGTGTCGGCGGCCCGTCTGACGATACGATTGGCGTCACCGCTGCTTGTGCCGCCGCTTCTGCTCTCTGCTGCAATTGAACCCTTTGAGCTGCCATTGAGCGTATTTCATCGAGACTGCCAAAAGGCTTAGCCAAATCTTTCAGCTCCCGGATGTCCTCTTCTTTCACTACAATACCTCCTGGTCCTCGCAGTTGCTTCTCCGTTGAGCCACAGCGCGACAAGGTTTGACCGAGATGTCCACATCGCAGGCACTGAAGTCTATACCCGACGTTGGGATGCTTAATGATTATCGTAGTCCCAAACCAGAGAATACGGACCACCCCGTCCAGAAACGTGGGGCACCCAGCAAGCTTAAAGGTTACGCTCCAAACTGTCGAAGTCCTCGAGTCCGGCTTATGAGTATTATGTCGTCCATATCAAACTCTGTCGGTATGTTCGCCTGTAAATAAGCCGCCATCCGCCCTATATCGTTAAACCGAGTGAGGTTATGTAGTTGGATGGTGTACTCCGGTCGGCGTCCACTTGTGCCCGGTCGACCACCAGTCTGACGGGCCCAGATGGGTCCTTGATCGAGACAGTGTGCGTTATGCAAGGTATACACTCCCCCCTGATATGGCACTTGGACTGATTTGTGCCGGTCCGCGGTAGTTCTCGTGAAGAAATAGAAGTGAATTGACTTCGTTACCTGATTGTAACAAATAGTCTTGGTCTGTCCCAACATCTGGTGTAAAGCCTGTAAATCAATCCTCGCTAGTTCGGCGGACGCCAAAATCGTCTCAGTGAGAGCTTTGGTTGTCTGACGACTGGCCTTTATTTCCCGGCGGCGATCCAAATGGAGTATTAATTCTCCTTCCACTTGCGCTTGAATCGTACTGTATAAGCGCAAACGTTCCTCGCTCTTAAGGACTTGGTTCAGGAACGATGGCATCCGACGACATGCAATAGTACCTTCTACCAGTCCCACAATGATTGACCATTCGTCATCAGTGCCATCACGGATGTGATGCCTGTGAGCTACTCCACTCGACGCCATACACAAGCTTCGCAGCCGTGTGATCTCCTCCGTTGAGAATTTTGCCGGGTTGAACATGAAATCATCGAATGTTGCCCCTGTAGCCCCGGAAGTGCGGATATTAGGCACAGTGCCGCCGTTCTGCACCACGTGCGCCCACTGATTGAGTACTGGCGCCTGTGCCCATTTGTGTTGACTGGACATTTTGCGCACGATCTCTCGAAATCCCCACTTCGTGGTGAATAGTTCCTTGGTTAAGACCGTAACAAGCTTTCTCCACTCCGTAAAAGTCCCGGGGCTGTTGACGAACACCTGTTCAAAAAGTCCGAGCAGACTGGCCACCTCCACACTAGTGAGAGCTGGATACCTCTGCCTAACCAGCGGTAAAGCCTCGTGTTTCACCGGTACACTAGAGAAGACGTCCGCGAATAATGTCCGCACCGTAGATTTCCATGCCTCGACCTGTCCAATGTCCGGCGAGTCCTTCATTTCCGCTACCAGCGCCGCAAACATCTCTTCCGGCGTGGATCGTAGGGGCGCTGAACGTTGTCCTTGCGTATCCCCACACTCACCCCCGGAGGGGCTCTGGGGTGTCGGTGGTGCGTCATCGATCGTCGCCGGTAGGTTTGGATCGTGCCGTACCATGGCCGGATCCGGTGAGAGTGACTGCTGTGAGACAGCAGCTCCATCTGGTGAGTCCCCCTCGTCGCCCGGTCCCCCTGGAATTGGGGGCAGGTGAGGAGGGGGCATATCCACTGGGTCGGGCAGTCGTATGACCGAGCGTGTCGTTTTTATACTCCTTTGTGATCACAAGTGATCGCTGCGTCGCAGCTTAAAGAGTGGGACGGCCACTACTACCTAAAAGCCAACGAAA
>NC_090619.1:4887189-4936129 GCF_004359215.1 Bremia lactucae
GAAGAAGTTTTCAGACTGACTTATATTTGATCGTATTAAATATAAATTGCTATATTTATCCAATTGTAAAATGCCATCTCTGTAGATAGATACTAATATTTATTGGGAGCGTATCTTTGTAGATACCTCGCGTAACGGATGACGCAAGCCGTCACCCCCGCTAATGTGAATGCCCCCAGGGACATCACATACACAAGGGTGGGTCGCATTGTGAACCACACCCAAGTGGTGGGTCTCTTCACTTTAGTAATTGACCCATCCCCTTAAGTACACAGAGTGCATATAATGCGGATTGCGTAACATAGGGCAACGTTAGCCCATTATACCACCCTCCCCCTTTAAAAACGAATGTACATTTGAAATTCGTCAAAGAGGAGCGAGGAACAGCGTGCTGATTTACGCGCCGATTAGTTCTCTCAGTCACTCTAGCGACCTGTGTTCTCATACACGGCGCCAAACGTGGCCAAGCTGGTGGGTCGTCTTGCAAAGACACCCTCTCAACCACCACGATTTTGGCCCATTGATACGAGGTCATTAAGATGGAGTGGGTATAAGTGGTCTGCCACCCGTCCCATAGCCACGCTCGATACGACTGGCTTGTGACACCGACTGGACATGCTCACGTGCCCTCGGTTGAGCTTTACGTTCAGAATCTTCTGCGTCAGACCCATTGTGAATGATGGTCTAAACGACCGGTGTTTGTGGTTATACCCAATTGAGAAGCAGCTGCGCATTTATGGACAACGCTCTCGTTAATAGTCGCTACGCTAGCCAGCGCAGACGACGAGACAGCATTGGAAAACGTTGTTGTCTCCATGTTAGGAGCATTACGAGAAGTTTGGATAGGCTATAAAGCACCATCATCCTTCCTCATTAGCTTGCTGTACTCATCACTACTATGATGTGATGGCAGCGGTGTCGACTCATTGTAATCGACAATGAGCGACGGATCTACATCCTCACTGAGGAAGTGGGATGGATCGTTCAGTCCAGTCAATGCGACAGCAGCAGTAGCTGTCGACGTTGTAACTATGACACTGCACGATGGTGGCGTGTTAACGCGAATCCTAGAGCGCGCTATTCTAGACGCTCATAATTATTATGGCGTCTTTATCTCATGGTAAGCACAGGGGAAATCGCTTTGACGGTCGTGTTGCGTTCAAATAAACCGCCCGACCAATATGAGGAGGAATTCACGCGCCGTTTTCAACCGCATTGCGATGCGGAGAAACGGCGATTACAGCGAATTAATTTTGCCGGCTTGGGTGTGAAAGAAATCATGGGCGGTACTGTACTTCCTGTTTCTTCTTTCACCACGCTACAGACGGATAAGGATTTGTGATTTTTTCTGGATCAAAAACCAAAATCAGACTACCCACATAAAATACGGGGTGTGTCTTAATATACGAGGGAAGGTGAGCCTAAAATTTAGCTCTCCAACCTCTTCTACCACCGTAAATGGCCCAATGAAACGCGGCAATAACTTCGTAATACCACCAGGTAGTACAGAAAATGCATTTTACGTAGGGTAGCAGTGCTTAATAGTACCTTTTCTCCCACACTAAAGCATTTACTTTTGCGACCATTTCGGTCAGCATATTCTTTTTGTTTTCCTGTGCGCTTGCCATCGCGTCACGGACTTTTGTGTGATGGCTAATCAGTCATCCCCAAAGGGTCGAGCCTCGCTCACGCTTTTTGCATCTAACTCGCCTGTGACACCGCCGAGAGGTCAGTCATGGGGCGTTGTTTTATTGACCACTGCTTATTGGTAGGGTCATTAGGGCAAGTTTCTGTCGTTGGCATGATATCCTCGCGGGTCATCGTCATATTGAAGAAACTATGTCCCGCTTTCGCACCGAGCGTATTGAGGGGCCCTCCCCCGCTAAGACTCGGGCTGCGCACAAACGAGACTGGCGTCCGAGGATGGCGCAGTCTGTTCATGTAAACGGTCTTACCCGTACTGGTGTGAACACTGTTATTTATAGCAAATCCACGTAGGGCAATAGTTTGCTCTATTCTTTCGGAGTCGCTATCGTGCGCAATACATTACCACGACCCGATTGGCACGTTCTGTTTGGCCATCGGTATGGCCATCGGTATGGCCATCGGTATGGCGATTATCTGCGGTCGACATGTAGGGCTTCCTACCTAACAGCTCAAACACATGTCGCCAAAAACTGACGTAAAACGTGGACTTCGGTCCGATACTACGGACTTGGACATCCCGTGTAGTCGGTATACGTGATCCACGAACAAGAGAGCTGCCTCCTTGCCTGTGATCGATGTCTTACATGGTGCTAAGTGCACCATTTTGCTCAGTCTGTCTACAAAGGTGACGAGCCCCGTCCGACCCATGTCATGCCAAACATGAATTCCAGAGTTACTGACTTCCAACAGTTGGTTGGATCTGGTAGCAGCTTCAGTGGCGCACTTCTGAGCGGTGCAAGCTTAACGAACTGACACTGTTCGCAAGAGCAAATATAGTTGGCCATTCATCGATATAGGTGAGGCCACTAAAATTCTCCTGACACTTTTAAAAAAAGTGTTTTCACGGCCCAGATGTCCACTAGATGGTGCATCATGGAGATCGTGAAGAATCATTAACTTCAGATCTGTACATAGATTCTTAAGAGATCACAAGGTGCCAATTGATGCCGTATCACTCCATCGCTGAAGCTAAAGTGATTCAGCTTAGCCTTTAGGTGCGACGGAAGGAAAACCTTTCGTCCACCGAAGTGATCCAACAGCAGGCGACAATGTTCGTCCTGGCTGTAGCTCTCCTTTACTTTGGAGACCAATGAGTTCGTCACGTGCTATGCCTTCATGACTGCCAACGTTAACGACTCAACTTGTGCCTTAGCACGAGACAAGCCGAGGCCCATTCTGATGGACCAGCCCAAGTTCGATAGAACTGCAGCGCACACGATTGTCCAATGGCTGTTAGCCGTGGAGCAATGCGGTGTGGCGCAGCTCATCGAAGACACCCGGATGGAATCGTTCGCCATTCCTCATTTGCGCGGTAAGGCCTCCGAGTGGGCTTACTCGGCGCTTATGGCGAACTGTAAGGGGTTCCCTTCATGGGCTATCTTAAGGCAAAGATTCGCGCCATGACCAGCCGCCAAACAACGAAGTGTTGCTTTAGGCGCGCTTCTTTGGAGCGCGACAGGCGAAGCGATCTCTACAAGAGAATGTGCAGGAAATGCGCTCACTGTCGGCATCCATTACAGTGGGTTCGATACTGAAATACATTAAGGTGCCCACGTTTAGGGTGGACTGCGATGACCAAAGGAGAGTCACTGATACAGTTTCGTTGGTTTCTGGGAGACTATGCTAGCAGCCCTTCGGACTCGTAACAAACGATACGTGGGGCTGTAGTGACATATTAGGCATAGCGGCCACCTTCTTGCAACGTAGCATTTATGTCGTCCAAAGAATCGAACAACCTACAGTGGCTTGGCGCTGTAAGAGGACCCGCCCAACCGTCATACACCAAAAAGGAAGGCTGGTGGAAACAGCAGCAGAACATTCCATACCGCTAGTGGATTGGGTAAATGAACTCCGGGCAACAAAAAACAAGATTATTGATAAGGCAAAACATCCCATCGTCCTCTAATTATGGGATAAGCATTTTTCAGCATTTTCGCAAGACGTTCATCCAGATTTGGTAGAAGAGTAGACGGCTTTGGCGATCACGACAACACTCGCCGACACCGTAACTTATCACTTTTGCTCAACGGTCTTTAGGCTGTTCATATCGGAGGAACCGCAAAGAGCTAGAGAGTTTATACTAGCCACACCGGATGAGATGGGTCCGCGAAACGGCGAATGCTTTGTAAGTCATCAAATAATGACACCCAGCACACAGCGAAAATGATTCTGCCAATTATCGCTCGCAAAGAAGCTGGCCCAAAAAATATACACGCACGGCAGTTGGTGACGAAGAAGATGAGGGGGAGTTCGGCGCGGCAACGGCGCTTGTCATTAAGAAGGAAAAAGACGACCCACACCAGACGGCAGCAGACTATAGGATAGACAGGGATGACTGGTAGGAGGCATGTCATTAGGTTGCTAAACAGTCACAATATCACCTTTCTTGATGTTTGTTCAGTGAAGCAATTATTTGGTTAGCTTGAGACTGGCAACAAATTTGTTGTGTTTGTCTTTTGCAAGTGCCTTTGTCATGCCATCGGCTACCATGTCTTCAGTGCACTGGTATTCCAACTCAATAATCTTCATTTTCACACTTTCACGAATAAAATGGTATTTAATGTCGATATGTTTGGTCCTTGCGTGGTAGACCGGACTCTTTGCCAATACGATACATCCTTGGTTGTCTTGATAAATAGTTGTCGCATCACCATGAAATTTTTTTTGGTCCTGAGAAGTAGTCGGAGCGAAAGTGCTTTCTGAGTTGCGTTGTTAAGACTCATGTACTCGGCTTCTGTACGTGAAAGTTGCCACTGCTGGCTGCCGCTTGGACTTTCACGAAATGACGCTACCGTTAACAAGAAAACATAGCCTGTTGTTGATCGTCGCGTATCCAAATCACCAGCCAATTAGCATCAGCAAAGCCAATGAGCTCTCCCTTGTTAGCGTCGTCGAATAATATTCCAATGTCTTGCGTTGTCTTCAAATACTTTAGAACCCGCTTGGCTGTATTCTAGTGCGATTTTTAGTACTTCTCGCAAAACTTAGCCACCTCTCCCACGGCGTGTGCAATGTCTGGTCGAGTACAAGTTGCCACGTACATTAGTGCTTTTACAAGCTCACGATAAGGGAACTTTGATACAAAAGCTGCATCTTGTACTGGCTTGACAGGTTTTATATTGCTGTCCGCTAGAGTATGTACATCTTTGCAGTGTTCCATGCCAAATTTTTCTGCAAGTCGCTTGATGTATGCACGCTGGTCAATCTTGATTACCTTGCTCCTTTGGTCGCGATGTATCTCAATCTCAAGCAGTATTTTAGCTCGCCAAATTCCTTAATACTGAAATCAATCTTCAATGCGCCCTTAGTCACTTCAACGTGCTCCTTCTTTCTGCCGAAGAGCATCAAATCTTCGACGTATATGATAACAATACTGTATTCCTCTGCTGACTTTCGAACGTAGACGCACGGGTCTGCGGCAAAGCAATCAAAACCTTGGCTTTCTAGGTGTTGATTTAGCTTGTTGTTCCATTGCCGCGCGGCTTGCTAAGTTCCATAGGTGCCTTTCCAAGCAGACACTTCTTATTTGGACAAGTGAAGTCTTCGAAACCGTCCGGCTGATCCATGTATATCTCTTCTTCCACTTTGCCGTACAAGAAAGCTGTGTCAACATCACTGCCGCTGTCGCTATCGCAGCGTTTATCGACTCTTTTCGAGACACTGGAGCAATCGTATCTCCGTAGGCAATGCCAGGTCGCTGGGTAATCCTTTAGCAACAAGTCGCGCCTTAAACTTGATAACTGCTCGCTTGGGTCGCGCTATATCCGAAAGACTTACTTGCACCCAATCGCCTTCTTTTCTTTTTTTTCTATGCTTCATTAGTAGCTCTTGCGCAGAAGAAGATATGCTTGACTTGGCTTTTGGGCTTACCCATACTTCAAGATTAGGATGTCAAATAATTTTGACAAAAGAGCTTGATGGCATGAGAATTAAGCTACCATCAGCTACTACAAAAAAATTGCTAATGATTTTAAGACGTTGATCATGATATGGCACCGTAACGAGGCGGAGCCCTGCGCAAATTTTTCACGGAACGGGAATTCAGGAGCGCAGTAGGGGCGGATGGGAGCGCAATTTGTAACCGTTCGGGTAAATCAAGACATTGGCGGAACAGCTGGACGCATAATAAAATTATTAAACAATTAAATTTATTCTTTTTAGGCATATTCTTTAGCTACCTCGTCTTATGATCATGAAGTGACTTCATGTTGCTCTCCATTGCTTCAAGCCACTGGCTCTTGTATTTGCTCGTTATCACCTCACTGCATGACGTCGCTTTCTCCCTATCATTCCCTTTAGTGTGGAGGCAGCAAAGCGAGCCGAATTTGCCCTCAAAATCGTCCAAGTTAAACACTCCTAGAGGGTCGAGATTGCAAACCGGAAAGTAATATATATTTTTGAGTTTATCTCAATCTTACCGTTAATTCTTTCCTATCGTTCGCTGCACCCCCTTTTTCACATATGTGGACTACCATGAAATGGGAAACGTCACTGTCTGGCGGTACCGTGCTGGTGAATCCCAAACACCAGTCCCGAAGGTTTTATTTTTCTGTCGTTGCCGGGTATCGAACCGGTGACCTGTGGGATGCACCGCCATGCCTTACCCGACTGAGCCACACCACACGATATTTTCCACACTCAAATTTTCCGTATTATTCTTGTCATACGATCCCTCGCCATAGTTCCCTTATACACGTATATGCATAAAGCGCAACACTTTTGATGAGCTCATCAATCTTCAACATACTTCACAAGTGTTATGTAATTCGTATTTCACGTTATGAGCCCAAGTAACTATTCCAGTATCAGAGTGCAGCTCTTCTATGGGAGCAACTACACTTTGTGGAGTTTCAAGATGAGGATGATATCATGTCGTAGGGACTTTGGGCGGCGATTACCGGCGAAGCGCCCATATCCATACCAACGGAGCAGCAGGTACACGCGGCAATTGTCCTGAACCTCAGTGACTCGCAGCTTACGTACGTTGTAAGTGCACAGAGCGCGCGGGATGCGTCGATCGCTATTAAAAGCTTTCGTGAGACCCAGTACATGGCACATCGACTCTGGACCAAGGAAAAGTTTGCGTCTTGCCGGTACACGTCCTCAAGCATCAGCGAGAATGTCATGGCTTTAGAAAGCTCGTGCTAGAGATGAAGAGCGCAAGTTGTGGGCCAAGTGAAGAAGATGTATGTGTTACTATGCTTCGGAGTTTGCCCACTAACTACGAGAGCCTTGTCCAGGCATTTCGAATGTCTATCGAGTCGTTCAGATTTGGGGATCTGGTGAGCAAGCTGCTCGCCGAAGAAGTGCGTCAGAAGGATTCGGCGCGTATCGAAAAACAACGGCGCTTCTCACCAACTTAAGAATGCGTAGAAGTCCCTATGGAAGCAGCGTGGGCGTAGAATAAAGGCAGCGTCCGGACGTGCTTTAACTGTGGCAAGACGGGCCACTATGCGAGAGACTGCCGATCTAAAAAGCGTGGGTCGCCGAGTTACGAAGATCAGACTAATGTTGCATTTTATGCGGCTGAATCGTCAGCAAGCGGTGCGTGGGTTATCGACAGCGGGTCTTCGACCCATATGTGCAAGGACCGTGAATCCTTTGTGGAGTACATCGCGTTAGAAAATTCGCAGAGTATTTCGAGCGCAAAGAAGAGCGCAAGGTTAAAATTTCTGTCATAGAACAGTTGCGCTGCGCGTTCGGTCGGGAAGCTCTTGGATTAACGCAAATTTGGAGAGGACACTGCATTTTAAAAATCTGAACAAAAACCTATTTTCAGTAACAGCGGCATCCGCACGGGGCTTGACTATTGAAATAACCAAAGACAAATACGTCGTGAAGTCTGGAAGCAAGACTGTTGCGACAGGATCAGAAAAAGGCAAACTCTTTTATCTAAAACCGGACGCCAAAGAAGAATGCCACGCTTCTTTTAGCGAATCGGGTGTGTGGCATCGACGGCTTGGTCACACCTCGCACCGAACAGTAAAAATAAAATGATTAAGGACGGCCGTATTACCAGTGCCAAGGTTGAGACGGAAGGTGTTTGTGAAGCTTGTGCTACAGCCAAACAAGTCAAGAAGACATTCCAAACAAGCGATGCGGTGCTGGAAGAGAGGGAGAGTATGCGCTCATATAGCGTCGTATGCTCGGACGTTCTTGGTCCAATTAGCCTTGCTTCATTATCCGGCTTTAGGTACATGATGCCTTTTATAATGATGAAGAGTCGTTATGTCACTGTGTATCCTATGCGAATCAAGAGCGAATTGCTGGAAGCATTTTTCTTGCGAAGATCTGCAAGGAAGTCAAGACGATGCCAGGAGCGAGAGTTAAGGTCTTATGTCGTGATAATGGAGGCGAATATCGAAACGCTCGAATGACTACAATCTGTGGGAACAGCTCAGGATCAAGCAAGAGTTTACTGTGCCGTACAACCCACCGCAAAATGGCATGGCTGAACGAATGAATAGAACTCTCGTCGAAATGACAAGATGTATGCCCAAAGACAGTGACCTAGACAAGCGCTATTGGTGTGAGGCGATGGTGACAGCAGCAGACACATGATATGTGCTGCCGAATTCGTAAAGCAAAAATTTATGTTCTTTTGAGCTGGTATTCAAGCGGAAACCACATGTAGAGCACATGCGTGTATTTGGCACCGTATGCTATGCACATCTCACCACAGAAAGGCGAAAGAAGCTGGACGATTCTGGGACTAGGTGCTATATTCTAGGATACGCAAAACAACAGAAGGCATACAGACTCATAAATGCAATTGATGGCTTAATCGTCACAGCAAGCAAGACAAAGATTAGCGGTACCAAGGGCACCTTTGACGTGATTGACAACGTGGTAATAGACAATACAAATGTCCAAGCACCATCGGCAGTGGACCCTCAAACGCCACCTCTGCGCCTACACTCGACAACTAAAAGGCACGAATTTCCAACAGGATGTGTTCTCACGCGAGAATTTTGCACTCCTGGCAAGGATGGAGAAGAAGAGTGGAGCGCAAGAATTGAGGTGTCGTTCGCTATGAATAAGAGTTTCCAAACCATCGTAAGCTCATCTTCAAGCTCATAGCGTAACGTAACTCAATAGGCTATGAGCCCAAGCAACGACTCCGGTTTCAAGATTGAGCCTTTTGATGGCTCAAACTACGTACTATGGAGCTACAAGATGAAGATGTGCCTCATGTCCAAGGGGCTATGGGGAGCTGTCTTCTGTGTAGACGCTCCGAATGCAGTATAGGAGCAGCAAGCGTACGCTGCGATCGCGCTGAACCTGAGTGACGCGCAGTTGATGCACATAATCGACGCGACGACGGCGAGAGAGGCGTGGGGAAGGCTGGCGAAGTTTCATCGCACACAAGACATGGCGAATCGACTTCGGCTTAAGGAGAAGTTTGCCTCATTCAAGTGTACGGCTTCAAGCATCAGTGGTCACGTGACAGAGCTTTAAGCTCTAGTGATGAAGATGAATAGAGCTAACTGTGGGCCAAGTGAAGAGGACGTATGTGCGGTGATGCTGAGGAGTCTACCTGCAAGCTACGAGAGCTTAGTGCAGGCTTTCGCGTGTCGGTGTCAAGTTTTGATTTCAGCGACCTCTGAAGCAAGTTGGATGCTGGGGAAGTGCGGCACAAAGACACGGCACGTCTAGAAGAAGCAGCGGCTCTTTACACAAGCAGGAGAAACGGCAAGCAGCACCCGAAGAAGCAGCAAGAACGGCGACGCCGACTCTTCCGGGCGTGCTTGATGCTCGAGTAGGAATCTGACCTTGATCACTTGACTCGTCATGGCTACCACGAATCGGATCACGGCAAGCTCTAAGTGGTGGAGTCCGAAGCCTTTAATTATTTGCTGGAACCTCCACACCATTGTCGTTAAGTGTCGACGTCTCCAAATTTTCATCATCATCAACGATGTCGATAAATCGATCGTCATCCATTTTCATTCCGTTCGAAATGGGATGTTCAGCAAATGTCACGCTTCTTGAAATCATGATCGAGCCATCATCCGCGTTTAGTAATCGGTACGCCTTGTGATTCTTTGCGTAACCAAGAAAATAACACTTCACGCCCGAATCGTCCAGATTCGTCCGTTTCTCCTTTGTTATGTGCGCGAAGCATTGCAAACTAAATACGCGCATATGATCGATGCGCGGCTTTTGCTTGAGCACTAACTCGTACGGACTTGACTTCTTGTTCGACGAGTTCGGAATCACATTCCGAATGTCCGCCGCTGTCATGAACGCTTCGCACCAGTAAGACTTGTCGAGGCCGCTGTCCTTAAGCATGCAGCGCGTCATCTCTACCAGGGTTCGATTCATGCGCTCTGCCATGCCATTTTGTTCAGGATTGAACGAAACCTTTATATCTTGCTTGATAAACTTCTCCTTGCAGAAGTTGTCCATTGCCGTGTTCCGGTACTCGCCAACGTTGTCACTTCGAATTATCTTGATCTTAGTCCCAGATGCTATCTTGATCTCCCGATAAAACCTTGCGAACGCGCTCATGACTTCACTTTTCTTTCGCAACGGATAAACCGTCACGTACCGGCCCTTCATCATGATGAAACTCACAATGTACTTGAAGCCGGATCCTGAAGCTGGAGTGATCGGTCCAAGTACGTCGGAGCACATGATGCTGTCAAAACGCGCACTCTCCCTGAGTCCCTTGTCTTCCTCGCTTGCCTTGAATGACTTGCGCACTTGCTTGGACGTTGCGCATACGTCACATACGACGTCGGTCTCCATTTCCGCGCCTTTGATCCTTCCGTTCTTCATCATATCATTAATCGTCCCGTACGATGCGTGTCCCAGTTTTCTGTGCCATAGCTCGCTCTCATATGCGGCTACGTGACATTGCGCACCAGCCTCAACGTTAAGGTACATCAGGAAGCCCTGCTTCCTTCCAGTGGCAACTGGTGTCCCGCCCCGCTTCACGACGCACTCGTTGCGCGTGCTCTCTACTGTCATTCCTCGCGCTGATGCAGCCGTAAGCGAGAATAAATTCTTTGACAGATCTTCGACATGGAAAGTGTTTTCGAGGCGAGCGTCGATCCAAGCACGTCCGGTCTAAACGCGCAGGTTCACCATTCCGTGACCGATGACCTTGAGCTTCATATTACTCTTCGCGATTGATATACTGCGCGCCTGGCGCACTTCCTCATACTCCACAAAAGCTTCCCGGTCCTTGCACATGCGTGCAGATGCGCCACTGTCATAACCCAGCAGTCGCTGACGGACTCTTCGCTAGCATTAAATGCGACGTTGGAGTGGTCGTGTCCTCCTTCTCGTGTTTCTCTTGGTCCACGACTTGAACGGCAATCCCTAGCATATTGGCCAACCTTGCCACAGTTAAAACACGCTCCTGAAAGTTTCTTAGCAAGAAAAATGGATGATACGACCTGCTCGAAAAAAGCGCGGTTTGGTGCGCTACGAACAAGAGTTTCCCAACTTACGTCGCGGTCACTTTATTTTCGACGATTTTGAAGGAGAAGCTTCGTTTTATTGCTTTGTTGCAGATGGTGATGGAGAACAAGCTTTAAGCTACGAATAAGTATTAAAGAGTAAGAACAAGAAGCAGTGGCTGGAAGCGATGAAGAGTGAGATGCAGTCACTTAGCGAACACAGCACATGGGCGTTAGTGAACATGCCACCGAACAAAAAGGCTGTTAGCTGCAAGTCGGTAACTCGGACCAAGCGCGATCCAAGTGGAGATATTGTCAAGTTCAAGGCACGATTAGTGGCGAAAGGATTCATGCAACGACCTGGGATCGAATTTGTCGAGACTTTTGCGCCAGTGGCACGCAAAGAGTCAATCAATACGGTGTAGGCAATCGCAGCAGATGAAGGCTTAGAGGCAGAAAACGTCGACGTTGATACCGCATTCTTGTATGGATAAGTTGATGAGGAGATCTACATGGACTGACTTGACGATTTTGAAGATCAACAAAATCCGATGAAGAAGTGTTCGCTGTAGAAAGCGCTGAATGGATCCAAGCAAGCGGCGCGGCAGTGGACAGCAAACTGAATCAGCATTTGGAGGACCAAGGATTCAAAAGCACTTCAGCAGATCCGTGTGTGTTTATTCGAGTGTCAAGCGGCGAATACAGCATTATTGTAATCTACGTGGACGACCTAATGCTTTTCAGCAAGACTAAGGAGCACATTGCGGACATTAAGAGTGCGATCAAGCAAGAGTTCAGCATCAAAGAGCTTGGGGATCTCAAGTACTGCTTAGGAATCAAGATTCACCGCAAGCGCGATGAACACTTGATCAAGATGAATCAGAAGGCATACATCAGGCGACTCTCGGAATAGTATGGAATTGAGAACTGCAAGGAGGTGCACACACCAGCTGACAACAACTCGAAACTGGTGAAGATGCCTGAAGAGGAAGCGTTTGTGGTGGATGCATTAATGTACATAGCGACTTGTACAAGACCAGACATCGCGCATGCGGTTGGCGAAGTAAGCCAAGTTCTGTGAGCGCTACGAGAAGTCACACTGGGTGGCGGCCAAGCGAATTCTCAAGTACTTGAAGACGACTAAAGATACTAGCATTGTATTAAGCGGCGTTAACAAGGGATAGCTTATTGGATTCGCTGACGCAAACTGGGCAGGCGACTTAGATACGCGGCGTTCAACGACAGTATACGTGTTCTTTCTGAACGGCGGCACGATCTCGTGGAACTTCATGCGCCAGCCGACCGTTGCGACATCAAGCACGGAAGCAGAGTATATATGAATGTATAGCGCAACTCAAGAGGCAGTCTGGCTTCGAAATTTGATGAAGGACTTGGAGTACAGACGGATACGGCGACGACGATTTTTCAAGACAATCAAGGATGTATTGCGCTGGCCAAAATCCTGTCTAACATTCGCGCACGAGGCAAATCGGCATCAAGTTTCATTTCTTGCGTGAGAAGGTGGCAAGTGTGGTGATTGCGCTGGAGTACAAGCCGACGGAAGAAATGGTCGCGGACGGATTGACCAAGGCGCTTCCAAGAGACAAGCACACCAAATTCATCATGGGACTCGGCATGGCGGCATAAGGGCATCATTTCGAGTGCACATCAAGGGAGAGATTGATGAGTTCATCGAAAGTGTTGCGCTTTATGATATACGTGTACAAGGAAAATATGACAAGGGATCGTATGACAAGAATAATACGGAGAATTTGAGTGTGGAAAATATCGTGTGGTGTGGCTCAGTCGGGTAAGGCATGGCGGTACATCCCACATGTCACCGGTTCGATACCCGGCAACATCAAAAAGTAGAACTTCGGGACTGGATTTGGGTTCACCAGCACTGTACCGCAAGACAGTGACGTTCCCCATTTTATGGTAGTCCACATATGTGGGAAAGGGGGCGCAGCGAACGATAGGAAAGAATTAACGGTAAGATAAAGCTAACGGTAAGTTTGAGATAAACTCAAAAATATAGTTTACTTTCCTGTTTGCAATCTCAATTGTAAGCCCATCTTCAAGCTCATAGCGTAACGTAATTCAATAAAGTAGGCTTGTGGTCGGGCGGGACTGCAAAACCAAAAGTGAAATTATGATTGAGTTAGGTCCTATCTTTTGTACTTAGTCTTAACTTGTCTAATCAGTCATAAGTCATTCAATCTCTTATTGTCCGATCAATCATCACGTCGATAAGTCTCATCTTGTCTAACCAATCACAATCAGATCAATCATCACGTCGATAAGTCTCATCTTGTCGAATCGATCACAATCAGATCAATCTGTCAGTGTCCCATCCATCAGATGGGTCTTAAGTTGCTCCAACTCTAATGAACAACATGCAATTGTTTAGTTGCTAAACATTCACAACATCACCTTTAAAATTGGACGCACGCCATGGCCACGCCACCGAACTAGCGGGTGCAGCACGTCACATGATTAGCAGTCGCCGACGAGCTTACTGAAGAAATAACGGCTATTACAAGCGCTAGCTTCATCGGACGGTGCATCAGATGTGTCCACTGATGGAAATTGTAAATATCGAGCGCTGGCTGTCAGCTTTGGCTAACCACATAACTCATGCATGCAAAAAAATGCGCACTTGATCCGCTATTTTATTTAGTGTATCAGTTTCTTCTTTGGGTTATTTCGAAAATATTTCGCTGGAAGCTGTATGGAGGAGTAACGCGGCGATTCCGTCTCCTCACACGGACGGCCCAGCATCAACTGGGTCCGTAGTAGCAGTCTACAGGAGCTTCAAAGACTGCTTCAGTTTATCAGGCGATTCGCTTTATCCAGCGAGATCCGTCAAACGCTACATAAAGATATACTAGTACAATGGACGGCCGAACAGCGGAAGGAGAGTCTCCATGAGGCGCTGAATGAATACCAAGGCCGAACCCATCGAACGGATATCCGCGTATGGCTAGATGGGTAGAAACAACGAACCCGCCACGGACGCACGCAATCAGATTGGCGCCATAATTAGACAAATCAGAGGATTGACACAAGCTCCGTGGTAATCACTATGTAACCGACGCAGTCAACACATTATCTCTGCTTTGTTGTTTGACTGTGAAATATACGCTCTCCCATGCGACGAAGCAAACCAACTAGTACGCTGACGCGGTTGAGAGCCCACCTTCGGTTGCTACATACAGACAATGGCTACCTCAAGGCGTTTTAAGCCCAAGACAAGTCTACAGACTGGTAACAGATTTATATAGACGCCTTTTGCCCACGCGGAGCGGCAGTGCTATATACAGTACACATCCCTTTTGGCATAGTCACACCACCCCGTCTGTATTGAATAATAACGTCATATAAAAAAATTTACACTGTATGGGTTATTCCACTGAATCCGAAATCCAACAGTAATTCCTCTTCAGATCGCCCTTTTGGCCTCTAACCCCCCCCTAAATTATGTTAGGGAATCGCTATAGCCACGCATTCTTATTATCTACATGAGAGACATCAGAAACCGTGTTTTCGTTTAACGGAGTTAAATGTACTATTTTTAAAAGGTAAAAAAAGCTAAGAGCGCCCGCACTTGATTAGCAATTAAAAAAGAGCAAACAGAAATGGCAGCAAATCGAGCACGAGGGAGAAGTTGAGCTGGAAATAAGCGACAAGGGTCGAGGGTAAGTTCTTGCGCATGCATGTTGGTTAGTCTTTGGAGGTCAAGCTAAGGATAAATTTATTTTACATTACTTCTTCCAACTTCTGCGGAAGTGCATGCTTACCTTTCAAATAGGGAGTTTTTCTTCCTCTTTTCCCTCAAATGTCTTTACATTGACAGCTAGAGGGCGAGCCTTAGGCTCTGAATCGGGTACAGAGATGTACCGAGTTGAAATTGATGCCGCAAGGTGATCCTGAATCTGTCCGATCAGGGAAAATTCATACGCATGAAGGCTTAAGCCTTGCATGCAGACCTCTGCTTCCTGGGACATGATGAACTCTATATGATCGAGCCCAAACAAAGTTTTGAGCTCGTCTTACGCTGCGCGTTGCGCCTCTGAAAGTTCTGGAAACTATTCCATTTAAGTAAAGCTTAGTCTTATTAAGACTCAGGTGTAGATTAATTACTAGTGCTACCAGGTGTAGCGGAGCTACCTCGCTCCTTAATTAAGAGAAAGATTTATAGACCCAAAGAGTCTCTTAGTTCTATAGGACTAATGGATATAACAACTCAGGGAGTCGTACAAGCTAATAAAGCTTAATGAATCCTAGATCAAGTGATTCAGGGGCTCGTAGAACCAAGTGGCAACTTGTGCCCGAGGGTATGTACGCTAGAAAGGCTTCTGTCTCTCACATACCAATTCGCAAGCCTTAAGAAGGCACTAGACGCTTTAAGATCAAAAGGTGAACTGCACTTTATTACATTACTTAAATCTAAAACCTTACCCTAGCTAATTAAAGATAGATTCCGGCCGCCAGATTTATATCTGGCGGCGACCACATTTGTTACTTATAATAAATGGGATTTTAGTAGTTAACTATTTTAGAATAGAATAAGAGAATATTTTACTCATAAAGGTAGTGTACCACAACAACGGTCCTCCAATCAAAGTATGCCCCATTACACAGGTAGTGTTCTTGAAGCACCGACACTGGCGCTACTAAACGTTAATATGCCCCTCGTGTGGTATCTTACACATTTACTACTATCATCGGTCTTGAACGCTGATTGTATTTCGTCGAGGCAGCTTAACGAAGGATCCACTCAAAACATCGAGCGACGGGCAATAAGTACGCTCTTGTTGGGTAAACGGAAATTTTTGTGGCTTAGCATGAACTTATGTAACGAGCCTTTACTGGAGCAGGTATAGCCACACACACCTTTTGGTGTTGCCACAGCCCCGTCTGCTTGTTTAATTGATAAAAGCTACAGATTAAAATAACAGCACAATTTTTTTATTGTTCCGCTATATCGCAAACTTAACAATTTTTTTAGAGTCGTCCTTAGATCCTCATTGGACTTTAAAACACCTCCTTATTTACATTTAGGAACCGATATAATAGCACCCCTTAATTATCTACCTCTGTATTTATGAGAGTAGCGTAATGGTAGCAACTTGTTGATAGCTATAATAAATATTGAGAAACCTTTATGCAGGCCTTCCCAGCTTCAGTCTCGAAAGGCGTGCAAAAAGACAGCGCAATATTTGCGTGTTTTATTTGTTTAATAGCAAGATGCTTTTTGAACAAAGAAATTACGAGCGAAAGCCGACAAAAACTGATAATAAGAATTTTGTGGCTTGCTTGCGCTCACGTAAGCGACTGTGAAGAGCTTGAAAAGCCATGGTCACTTTCAATTGACTCAGGAGCGTCTTTCAATTATACTCGACGTCTTTCCCTTGAAGAGAGTTAATAATACGTTGAGGCGCTCAAAGCACATGAAAGTGATACAACCACTGTTCGCTAAGCGACTAGGACTCGTCTCACTGTTCCCATTGTTCCATTGAATTTAGGTATAACGTTTCTGGACTTTGACAGTACGAAACGCTGTCTCGTCCTTGATTTGGATACGAGATATGGTCTCATCATTGGTATGGCCTGGCTTGAACGCCATGAGCCATGGTTCGATTGGAGGTCTAAGATCTTTGGCGCCACGCGCACTGTTCCTAGCAAAGTTTTAGAGTGTCATGAACCCACCTTTGCTAGGCAACAAAAGCGCTATTGGCGCGGATCATTGACTGAGTCCGTCAGTGCTTTAGACATTGGAATGTCCGAGTTAAAGAACTCCATGTAATAAACAATAATTCTGAGCCCAACTCAGAAAAAGGGAAAGGGGGTCGGATGGCACGTAATCCGTCGAGTAACACTCGTTGTGATAACGATTCACTGAATGCTGAAAGCATTGTAGGTCGTAT
This sequence comes from Bremia lactucae, assembly GCF_004359215.1. Classification (NCBI taxonomy): domain Eukaryota; phylum Oomycota; class Peronosporomycetes; order Peronosporales; family Peronosporaceae; genus Bremia; species Bremia lactucae. The sequence continues at coordinate 4,904,234 of NC_090619.1, forward strand.
CATCAAGGGTGTAATATTCCTGAGGTAGGTGGAGTGGCACGTCTAAGTCCACCAAGTGTGGTTGGCCGAGATGGTATAATATTGAGTGACAGTAGTGACACTATTGGCGGTTCGCCAGGGTACTTTGGGTCAAACCCATCTAATGCACTCACTGGACAAGGAAGTTGAGTTACCTAACTCCTTGTCGGATGTCGGATTAGACACCAGCTCTGGTATAGAACCAATACAGGCTGAAAAATTTGGGATGTGAATGTCCCGGCCTTAAAGAGGCGTGCTGTCTCTACTCCAAGATAGGGGAGTCGCGAAGCGTCTATACCCTCACAAAGTGATACGAGCGAGCAATTGCGTACGCTTGTAAATGGTGTAACCGGTAGCATCGAGGATGAAGTTAGCCTTGCGGGATCCCTTCATTTACATGCTCTTTTAGAGCTAGAAGAAATGTCTATTGATGAGTGCGGCTGAGACCTAAAGACTGCCGACTTATTTGAGATGGTGGTCATTCGACCAACGTTTGAGTTAAACCCATCGTCACTTCTGAACGAAGCTGTCATGTAGGACACAAAAGCTGCGCTTAGTGCGCGTAGTGGATCATCGATCCTTATAGATCCTACAGATCCATTCTATTCATTAGTTAAGGAATTCCAAGATGTGATATGTATCAATCCACCATCTGTTTTACCCCCAGATAGAGGTGTCCGTCATGAAATTGACTTGGTTCTTGGAACCAAATACTGTGTCACAAAACAGTAGCCACTACCAAAGGCAAAGTCTGACGTCACTGACGATTTCTTCCGTGCTCTGGAATGGTACGAGAGAGCAAATCTCCCCATTCGACGCCGACATTTTTTGTGTCAAAAAGCCAAATGGTAAATGGCGCATTGTACATGCTTATAATAAGCTTAATTCTGCCGCTATACCAGCACAAACTCTCATACCTAGAAAATATGTTCTCCAGAACCCTATGGCGGGATGTACAATGTACAGTGCACTTTACTTTGTCAATGGTTATTACTTATTGCTCATGTGAGCTAGCAATATCCCGCTTACAGCTGTTAGCACCCAAGCAATTGGAGTGGTCGGTTATGCCACAAGGGCTTTCCAACGTCTTGGCAACATTTAATCGTCTAGTGACGCAACTGGTCCGCCCTCATCATTGTTTTGCACAGACTTTTGTCGAAATATTTGTCCACAGTCGTGCGGAACAGGGCCACACGGATGTGGAAAACCACATGGACTATTTGCGAGCAGTGTTCAAGTGTATGCGCGCAAATAAATTGTATGCCATGCATCTAAATGCATTTTTGGCGCAGAACAAATTCCCTTCTTAGGGTGCTTCATTGGGAAGCGAGGCCTTAGAGCGGATCCCGCTAAGGTAAAAGCCATAGTAGATTGGCCGGTTCCAAAGTACCAAAAGGATTTGCGTAAGCGGTTGGGTCTCGCCAATTATTTTACCCAAATATAGCGTAAATTACGCTGATATGGCTAGGCCATTATCTAATCTCCTTAAAAAGGATACGACTTGGTGCTGGACTAGCGCAGAGCGTAATGATTTTCAAGCAGTTAAAGAAAGTCTTATCCTTGCCCCGATTCTGGCACTGCCAAGTCCAAATCGGACTTTCAGAGTCGTTTGTGACGTATCGAATTTTGCCATTGGCAGCTGGGCATGAACGTGTAATTGCGTTCGAGTCTAGACAGCTTTAAGCCAGAAAAGAGCTACCCAGTTCATGACAAAGAGTTACTCGCAATGAAGTATGCTCTTGTCTAATTCAGAGATCATCTGCAAGGCTCTAAGCCGTTTGTGATATATACACATCTCGCGTCGTTTAGCACTGCGACTAAGTCGCCCCATCTCTAACAGAGAATGGCTCGATGGCTGTCCTTTTTGTCTTACCCAACTTCGAGGTGAAGTAGAAGCCTGGCAAGCAGAATGCCTTGGCTGATGCGTTATCACGCAGGCCGGATTATGAGCTCTCTCTTTTAACGACTATCATGTCGCCTATTGATGAATTAATACATTCGACTTACGCCCAGGATGAACAGTGTGTAGCTCTGTTACGAGCTCTATAGAGCACTGAATCGGAATTTAAATTGTCGGCATGTTTGCGTGCAAGATTACATCGATTTTCTATCGATAACGACCTATTGCTTTATTGCACGAACGCTGTGGATACTCCGCGCGTCGTTGTTCCTCTTGATGAGGATTTAAAGTACAGGATCCTCTATGAAGCGCACGATACTGTCCTTGGTGGTCATCTCGGTAGGAAAAATACCTACGGCCCTGTAAGCCAGAATTATTTGTGGCCCAAGCTTTACAAATGGGTCAGCACATACGTTCGGACATGCGAAACTTGCCAACGAGTTAAACCCTTGGCGCATGCTGCTGCGCCACTGACGAGCCTTCCCGTACCCATAGGTTGCTAGGAGTCCATTAGTATGGATTTCGTTTTCGGTCTACCAAAAGATTCAGCCAGTAACTCCGCATAGTGGTCTTTGTTGGCCGTTTGAGCAAAATGGCTCACTTAGCGGCCGTGCCTAATTCCATTGATGGAGAGGGTACAGCTAAGCTGTTTATCGATCGCGTGTTTCGACAACATGGTTTGCCAGTGCCAATTGTCTCTGATCGGGATCCCCGTTTCCCGGGTAAATTCTGGAAATCAATTTTCCGAGTGCTTGGCACCAGATTGGATATGTCCACTGCGGACCATCCGCAGACCGATGGTCAAACGGAACGTGTCAATCGCGACATTGAAGACGTTTTACGCAGTGTGTGTGCTCAGACACCAAAGCGCTAGAGCTTAATATTCCCGGTAGTGGAATTTGCGTTTATTAACGCTTTCTATACCTCTTCAGGCTACATTCCGTTCTATGTCAACGGTCTCACCCACCCACGCGTTCCATTAACGATACCACTGCGTGGCTCAGGAGTCAGGGGAAGAATTAGCCGATAGGCGTGCTGATATTAGCCCTGTTACCATTCGAAACAAGTAAGCGAGTTTCTCGCGACGCGATTAAGTGTCTTAAGACATGTACGTGACACGATGACTGATACCTAAGACAAACAAAAAGAACAATTAGATGTTAAAGGCAGAAGCTGTATGAATTCTTATGCGGTCGGACACCGAGTGTTATTAGACGCTACAGATCTACCTACCAACTTAATTTCCGCGGTCTTCAAGGCCCGCGCTTTATTGGACCATTTACGGTCGTGGCCAAGAAAGGCCTAGCTTACACGCTAAACCTTCCTAGCAAGATGCGTACACACCCAGTGCTCTTCGTTGGCTTGCTTAAGCCATATCGGGACCCTTCCCACGTGGACTTAAAGGCGCTTGCGCCGAGACAGGCGGTCGTGCCGCAGGTTGCTGCATCCTCACCAAATGTCTAGCTGGCCCTCTAAACGAGGTTGCCGACGTTCCAGTATCAAAAGACGGTTTTATATTGCCTCAAAAGAGCTCTCACGAAGAAGTTGCACCTAGTGCTTTAGATCATCAAATGCTTCCGTCGAGATTTCGGCGCCCTTTCACGCTGCTTGATGCGCGAGGAATCTTCAGTTTCACGTAAAGAAACTTTCAAGGGACATCGTTGTAAGGACCAATATTGGTATCTGGTGAAGTGGCTGGGGTACCCCTCTTCTGAAAACTCTTGGGAGCTCGAGGTACCTCTTCGGCAAGATTGCCCGTACGCCGTTGACGTTTTTGAGCGCCAAGCTCAGGGTCAACTTGCGTAAAACGACGCTTTTCACAACTATAAGTGGGATTAGGTGGATTTATAGCCTCAATGCAGCTTCGATCCATGGTTGCACGGTCAACCGAAGCACTGAAATATTGGCTAGGCCTTTCTTCGTTTTGTGGTATAAATGCCGAACGTAACTGGCCTTTGGCCTTAAGCTTGGCGAAATCGAAGCGAAGCTTTCGTTCCAAACGAACATTAGCTACATCCGCAGACTCTCGAATATTTCAAATATTGCAGAGGCGGCGAGCCTGATGGACCCAGGAAAATTCGTTTTCACTCCTTATTTCGTTTGGAAACAAAACGAGTGGAATTCCACTCAAGGAGGTCACCGAAGCCCCACGGGCTTGATCACGCAGACGCGTCAGATACTGACTTCCAGTGATTACCTATGACGTAAGGTATCGCTCATTAAGAGCGTTGCGAGCAGCGAGCTCCTCCGGCACCCTCGCCGTGGGACTGGAGATCCAGATGGCCAAGCTGTAACTCGCGATCTCTTTGCGACGCTCTTCCACACTAAGCGGAGTGGATTTGTATTCACTATCAGGTTTAGCTTTTGCTATCTCTGCAGCTCGACGATGAGCTTGTTCCTCTTTGAGGAACGCCCACTCTTCCGATTCATCGAGCGGATTCTAATAATATTAGACTCAGGGTCCTGTGTCCTGCTCAATGCAGTTAAGACATCAGCGGCACCACGTTCTCGGAACGGATTCAGGGCCCCCCGACGTTCATCCGGAGGAGAAGGCGTGTAAGAGCGACGCTCTTGCTCCTCATCCTCTGATAGAGTGTGACTTTCAAAGTGCACCATTCCCTCATCGTCGAGGAAGGTGCTAAGAGTCTGTGCCTCACGCTTAATTGTCATGGGACAAAGCAATGCAAAACCAAAAATGTTAGTTGTTTATGTTGCAACCTTAAAGAGTGAGCTAAGTGATGTTTGTTGAGCTTGGGAAGAGGACTGGCTCTTTTGTGTTGTGTAATGGTCACCGTTGAGCATGCTGGTGCGATCCAAGTCGGTGTTAAGTCTCTCGTCACCATGAGTGTCACTACCGGAGGTGTCGTTGCCAGTGCCTGCAGGGTCGTTGACCCCACCGTGCGCGGTGTGCGACTGGCAACCTTGGCTGTCATTACTGTCTAAGCCTTTTTCTCTGCTGTTTCTATTGACGCTACCATCGCCCGAGTCGCTACAATTGTCGGTCCCATTGCTGCAACGGCTGATATATTGTCGTCGCTGTCGTCATTGTCGCTAACTTAACCGCTGTTACTGCTGTTGCTGTTCCGGTCGTCCTTGTGATTAGACGTGGTGTCCTCGCCGTGAACGTCGTCAATCACGGCCCGCGGCTTGGAGCACTTAAGCACGATCGTGGTTGATCACTGAGGTAACCGCTGCTACCTCTTTATCAGCTCGACCAGCTTCCTCGTCCTTGCCATCATTCGCGTCAGCGCTCTCTGCAAAGCTTTCCGCTGGGCTTATGCCCCCCGGATCCGGTCTACCTTCGACGCTGCATGTGCTTTTGGACAGACGTCGGTATTTTTTTTAAATGTCGACAACTGCCAAAACACCGTTTTGAAGCACAAATGTTTAAATAAATCTAGTACCAGGCATGTCTTGCCTTCTGTCGATACTGCCCTAGACGTGGGTTTTGATGCTCTTTCACGTCCGCGATCGATCTTCGTCTGAATCGCAATATTCTTTCGTACAGATGCAATTGTTTTTCAAATTTCGATCATTCGGAAGATGGCAAAAGAGTCAGTCAATGACAATTCAGTTCGCAGAGAGGAGCTTTGCGTTAAGCGAGCGATCGTGGCTTGGTCCAAGTTGGCCGAAAGAGTCACATGAGAAGAAGGCAGTGCGGACACCTGGTGTCGGGTGTTTCGGAGCTGGAAAATGGGAAGTGAGCTATTGTGGCTTGAGGCGGTTAAAATAGAGGAGAAACCCCCACAAATTGCACATATCGTCTCTGACTTTTAATATGATGAAATGGTGAGTCCGTGAGCGAACACGGATAGAATTCGGTCGAAAACTGACGTAGTCGCCAAATGTTGAGTGCGAGCACATTGACCGCAGTATCTGACAAAGGCCAAGCTGCTCTGTGATGTCGTAAATCCTGCTCAATTAGAACCTTACATATGCCGCGAAGGTCGTGAATACCACCGCGAGTGCTGGAGTCACAGGCAAGGGTTTTCGTCCGTCCGAACACCAACGGTTGTGGTTGCTCCAGAGCACGTGCATTGTTGAAGCTCAAAGAACGTGCCCTGCGTCGCGAACGACATCGGTGTGCCCCCCCCGTTCGTCTCGCACGCGCAGCTCGGACGCCAACGATGTCGAGCCAGTCTGGCCTTGCGGCAAAGAGTGGCGAAACGACCGCGATCACGTGACACCAGAGCTGTGAAGCAAGTAAACAATCAAAGAATAAGTGTTTCTCGGTCTCGATCGACTCGCAGTCGTCGCGTACACAGATGCGGATACCTAGACGGGACGCTTCCAAAACCCAGAAGCGCGAGCGAACTGGAAACAGCCGGAACACAAGGCGGAACTGCAAGTCTTCGAAGACCGAAAGAAAAATCTCGCGCAGGTTCTTGCTGTATTCTACAAAAGCCTTGATTCGGTTATCATCGACGCGTGTTGAGAAAACCTTCATTGGATTTGTTTTTTTATAGTTATGGTGTCCAAACGGTGGACAGAAGCGCTGACATCGGGATCGAAGGGATCAAATACTTTCGCGTGTCGCTTTTACACCCTAAGAACGGAAGCAGTCGCTGCAGGCTTGCGAACGACAAGCCTCGCATTAGATTTAATGCACCGAGTCGGTCCACGATCTGTATTGCTTCACGGTACAGCATGCGCAGCCACCGTATATGTACACAAGGTTCGACTTGCAAGTGCGTGAAGTCGATATGACTTCGCGAAAAGTCATAGTGATTCGTCCATGCCTCGCCCTCACAAAGTCACTGAGAGATCAAAGTCCGAGGAAAAGTGAGATTTGCAGCCGAAAACAGCGTTGTGGCTCGGATATTATGCCGAGACACCGCCCAGCACTTCGGCCCTCGTCCACTATCTGCTTCAATAGCTCAGTAGTAGAGCACTTGCTTCGTAAGCGAAAGTTCGGTGGTTCAATCCCGTCTGGGGGCTGCTTCTTGACTTTCGAGCATCAATGCTTCAATTCTGATTAATCTTTGATTGGAGGGTCGTAGAATTACTATTTTCGCCATATTCTTGCCGTCATCAATACGAGTAAATTGTACGATCATTACGCTATGATCTGGTTGCATCGGAGAATACGACGCTGTACTTTTGTTAAGGCTCGGTACATACATTATGTCGATGTCATCTTGACAACACACGCAAGATGATGTAGGTACATTGCACCGCGCACGGGACACGATGCGTATATTAGAATCTTCGAAGTACCAACACCCGCCGCAGAATATTTATCGAGCAGCTTGCGTTATTTAATGCGCTATTCGTTTATTCTTTTTATCCTTCGCTGCTTTTGTAAATGGATACCATATTCACTGGCAGGTGGTGTCGATTTTCCCGCAGCGGCCAACACAAAGTCCTGCTTAGGTTCACTTCTTCAGTCGCACAACCGTTGAATGGTATTTTCAGCTCCAATTACTATCAGGCTCTCCAAACGATAGAAGTCAAGCTCGAAATGAAAGACTTGACTACGAACCATCAGTTTGGGTTTTGGCGTCAAAGGGTCCTGTGAATGCAAAGCAGCCCAACGCACTAAAGACATCGTCCGAGTCTGCATTCTTCTTCGAGAAGCACCACACGACAGTCAAGAAGGCATATAAGCCGTCACCGGTCCCAGCTGTAGCTGAGTCTATGCCAGACGACGAGAACACGGCCCTTCTCAGCATATTTCCTGACCGCGTTGCGGCTGCAGACGCCCAGGTCGACGGAGTGTGCACTCTTCTCGAAAAAGTGACAAATCCTGACAACATCACAAGGATGGCAGTCGCGTCACCTCTCGCTTTCAACAGTGCGCTGTCACTGAAAATGGAAGCGAGTGGCTAAGACGGCGCTAGACTTGCCCAGCTGCATGTCATAAACCGTGTGCTGTGTGCGACACAGCCTAATGAAGACACCACATTTTGCAAGAAGTGAACAATAATAATAGGGATGCAAGTCCCATCTAAGTGTGGTGACATCTTCAAAGTGTGTGCCAAATGGTAGACGTCGTCCAATTCCATCAAGTGGCTGTCTCGAGCGACCAAGGCGTTGGGCACATTTGAGCTCATGCTCATGTCCATAGCACCGACGATCTTCTCCAACGATAACTGGATCCGGTATATCACTGGTGAACCAGTCGAGTGGATTCCAGTGCATCCCACGCCCCTAATTCATCCTAATATCCTCCTACTCCTCCTACGTTCTGAAATCTAGGATTTCTACTTGCAGCAATGGAGAAAGGTGCAATGGCCCCCTTCTTAACGATTTGGAGACTCTCCAAAAGCTTGATGATTTATATTCCTCTTCATCTTCGGTACTGCAACTTGAGGACGTTAATAGGATCGTTGTAATGATAGCGGGGGGTCTAGTCCCTCGTTGCTAGACACCGAGTGGGTTATCTCGACAAACCCTCACAATACTTCTCTCCGTTTCATGGAATACTGGGGGTCTAAGATGAGGGATCATAACAGCCCTCGTAGGCGATCTCCTCCACCCGACGATTGTAAGCAGCGCAAGCATCGCAACTCAGTCACATGCTTTGTCACCGATATCGACGTACAATTCTGGACGCACCAATGACGCCATCATACCTTGCAAGTGCGATTAAGCACATGAAATCGTCGTCAGCACCCGGCATGGACGGTTAGTCTGCTGGCTTCGACCAGGTGGCTCCAATAGTGTTTGGCGGCTGCATACACATCGTCTTTGCCGATCGACTTAGATATGGCAAGCTGCTTTAATCTCAAACGAAGTTGGCAGTGGTGCTCTTACACAAGAAAGGGTCACGAGCTGAGCCTGGAAACTACCGACCCATCGCTCTAATGCAAGTCGATGTGAAGGTCCTGTCAAAATCTTTGACGTACAGGCTACAAAGTGTCACACCAAATTTTATCCACTCAGAACAAAAAGGCTTTCTCAAAGGCCGTTCCATACACCACCACATTGCTTCCTCGCCGATCTGCAAGATCTCGTTACAAGTCGGGATGAAGAAGTGTATACACTTTTCCTGGACTTTGAAACGGCGTTTCATCGGGTCAATTGGCACTACATGTTCAGATTGCTCAAAGTAAATGGAGCTCGCGATATACACAGTGGATTCAGTTGCTGTACACCGTCACTCACGGCACTGCTAATCAACCAAAACATTCAGTCTGCACTATATTCAACATAAGTGGTAAATCAAGGCGATCGGCTATCTGCGCTTCTCTTCATCTTAAACATTGAGCCGTTTGGCAACCTGCTGAGGTCTCACGATGATGTCCGAACGCAAATCACACTATTACAAGCGCGTTCTTCGCGGATGACTCGACTCTTCTGGGTGGATCGATACCAAACTTGCAAGCCCATTTTGAGATTGTGGAGGAGTACTGCAAAGGCTCTGGTGCAACACTCAATATGTCCAAATCGATGCTGCTGGCATTGAACAGAAATCAAGACTGTCCTTTGCTTCTAGAGTACAAGTACTCAACCGCACGGAGACGGTAAATTACCTTGACATCCTGTTTGGGCAATCGTCGGTAGATGGCGCCCTCGTGCATCTTCTAAAGCAGCGCTTGTACGACTGCTTCAAGATGTGGTATCGTAGAGCGCGGACGCTTCATGGTCGACTCCTGGTAGCTCAAACGATAATCCTCTCTCGTTTAAGGCATCACACAGGACATGTGGCAATTCCGGCAACGGTAGTGAAGCGGTAGCAGTCGATGCTGTATCGGTTTGTGCTATGTCGTAAACATGATCGTGACGCCTCGCATGTCCAGCTCATACCAAGAAATTTTTGGTATTAACACCGCCGCGACGGTGATTTGGTAATCCTCAGTCTAACAGCAAATCATTAGCGACAGCAACTGCAGCTTCTCCTGCAGCTTACGAATGCTGCTATCTTGAAGGGAATTCAGAATTCGACGTCAGCAGGTGCCGAGCTGCTGCACTTATTCCTTCCTCGCCCAGGTCGACGCGAAGCTTTAGACTTCCTCACAATCTCTCCGATACGTCACGGTAAATTAACAAAGTGGAGCCTAATTTTATTATGGTGGAAAGCACCATGGACAACGTGGTACAGAATCCGTTGGGAAGTAACGTGGCAAAACCTCCACTCGAGGAACGCACCTGGTATGGTCTTTGTCAGCCGATCTTGTTTCACTCAGATACGACATTTCACTTCGAACAAACTCCAAGAGCCACCACCATCAGAGCACATCGACGGTGTCTTGGAATGGTGGTCGAGCCGCAACGAAGCCTTCGGCTTCATATTTCTTGGGTATTTGGTGTGCGATCGCTTGTGGACTCACCAAGCGTTGGGGATGCTTGGCCATCACAGGACGACTTCGTGCACACATATCTCGCTTCACGCTTTTGTCGGCGTCACTTGGCCTCCAGATGAAGTGCCTTAAAGTATTCTATTTAGAGGCTACACAAATCGTTCAGCGCCTTGAAGCAACATGGCTCATCCTTCAACCTCAGACTCTTCTGCGACCATGCATCCCCTACTTGAGCTCTAGACGCAACGAAAAGGTGTGCTTGATCCACTGATCCCGCGATCTGCACTTGTTCGTGTCGCATGAACATTACAGCCGCCGACAAAACCTCATCGGATGACGATACACTCGCAGACGGCTGGTCGAGAGCAGATCAAAAAGTACTTGAAGTACATCAACTATCTGCGAACGATCCTGCTTCCCGTATTTGAAAACCTGCTATTTCGCCTCGCGTTCCGACTTCTTCCAGTACGCTCGCGGTTTTAGTTTCTAAAAGAGTCTTACCCACGCATTTGCAATTGCGTTCGTGCTAGATGCGAAGCGTTTGAGACTGAGCAGCACTTGATTTTTGGCTGTACGCTTGCGAGAGGGTTGTGGCTGCTGGCTTTCGATATGATGGCTCAATTTTATACTCTTCGGCCCGTCTGGCTGGACATCGCTCTCCAAGGACTATGAGTATCCGTCAGGAATGGAAAAGTGCGGAAGACGTCGTTGCTAACCTGTGGCACGTTCTCCAGGCGGTGACGCTTTTTTTTTTTCACTTCATCTGGTCCGACTAAATCCGATGCCTTTCCGATGGGCGCCAGCCGACTCCGACGCTTGCAGCACTGCATGTGGTGCTAATAATGTTTGCGGCGCATATCCGATTCTTACAGCGACGCTTGTACAAAATAGACCAGCTAAAAGTGCTACAAAATGCACTGCAGGGACTCCGTGTGCAACCACATTGTCGAGCTTTATGGACCATCATCGTAAAAATTACCAGTGTTCGCACACCGGGTTGAAGAACCTGTTGTTCGTTTGGATGAACATGGGCGGTATCTCGCCCAAACCAACTTACATATTTTGTCGGCCATCCCAACAACGGCGCAGCTGCTCCCAGCCTCGGGACCCACAGCCACCAATATTTGGCGCATTCTTTGATCCTAAATGTCTGGGCTCAGCAACGTCGTTTTGAGCTGGACCGATTCCATGGCAATGATGCAGGCTGATGGGCTGCGAAAAATAAATGAAATTTTGATAATTTCGAAATAACGGGAAAATGCTACGACACGTACACGTGGCGACTGGCGCGGGGAGTGCGAGCACTACCTTCGTCCCCAACCTATTTGAAGAGGAACATGGGATCGCAGATGCACTGTCATCGTGCCTGAGGCGCGTACGGGTCCCAGCAGAGGCCGTGTCCGTCCGAAGGGTTGCTCGCGTTGACGCCATCCTGTCGATGTTCTTTTGCTTTTAAAAAGCAAAAGTAAAAAGAAAGCCCAAAAAACGCTTGCACAATCGGATATTTTCAGAACCATATCAGACAAAGCCAGGTAGATTGACTAGTCCACGTCTATAAAATTAATATAGACAACTTTTAACGGAGCTATTCCCCCCCCCCCGCCCTGACTTGAAAGAATGTAATAGTTATAAATTATCGGGTTTGCGATCGCTCCTGATGAATTCGTCGACCTGAGGTATCTCTTGTGGAGAGTATTTCCCCTGTGTTGTGGCTGTCCCTAGACCGTGTATCTATGTTCTGTTTGTAATTTGGCAAACTTTTTTTATATACCCCTATAGCTCAGTTGAAAGACGGTCGTATATTTATCGTTAACACAACCTATGCCTACTCGGCTTTGACAAAAATTGTGCCACCTCGGCCGGCCACACTCGGTGGACTTAAACGTGCCACTCAACGTATATCAGGGATATTACACCCTTGATGACTCGGCCTTAGGCCAACAACAATGCTTTCAGCATTCAACGAATCGTTAGTATAATGAGTATCACTCGACGGAGTACGTGCCGTTCCACTTCTTTTTTCTGAGTCACGGTCAGCAGTGATGATTTTAACATTGGAGTTTATTAACATAAACATTCCAATGTGTTTTCTACAACCCATTCTTTTTAATCTTACTTTTCGCTCAGTTTTTTTTATCTCTGATTTAATTCTAGCCATAGGGCTTATCTTTGCTTATCGATGATACCCGGGGTTCCAGCGGTATCGGAAAGTCTGCTGCATTTGCTGTTTTTGGTTGGCGCGGGGCTAAACCCGTGAACTTTGAGTCGACATGTCGGTGCTTAACCACTGCGCCAACGTGTGACCCCTGCCCCTATAGGTCAGTGGTAGAGCTCTCGCTTCGTAAGCGAAAGGTCGGTGATTCAATTCCACCTGGAGGCTGCTTCTTGACTTTCAAGCATCAATGCTGCAAAACTGGTCAGCTTTTGATTGGAGGGTTATCTTTGCATATGCCAAAATGAGTCGTAATGGAGCTATATGGCTAAAGCTGAGGTAAAAAACCTAAACGGTAAGGAAGACCTTTATAGGACGGATGAAATTAATGGTACGAAACCAACGGTATTCGCCCAATCCTGTGTTAGTTCCATTCTCACGAATAATGACTGCACCGAGCTGAGTAATTTGCATAGCAAAACAGTGGCCAAGCATATTCTTCTTGTATGCCAACAATGGAAACATCTGGTCCAAGGACGACGTTAGGCAGAGGAAGTACCCGTCGCGCTATGGCCAGATAGCCCACCCCATCTCCGTCGAAAAGATTTCAGCGAAGCTGAGGCAGATGAATGCCCCACCCAGACTTGGGGAGGCAATAGCAGTAGTATCGAACGATCTGTTTAACATGCTTGAAGCCGCTGGACACATCAATGCCGGAGAAATTGGCCTGGTAAATATACTCCCGCCCGCCAGATGTCTGGGAGCTGTTAACTGGCTTCAACGAGGATACGCAACTCATATGCCATTTGGATAGCATGCGCAACGCAAGAGTTATCCTCATTGGATGCCATGGCCAGAAGGGAGTGACAATTCTAGGCGACAATTGCTTGGTACGTCGTCTTGCGATCTGGATGTCATGTCAGGAACCGATCCACGATATCGAGAGAGGCTTGTTGCCATGATCAATGAGCTGCTGGCGGGCTACCCACGACGTCTCTCAGCAGTGTCCGACCAGCGAACATGGTACTCATACGAGTCGGCGGATCCCCAGCGGTCATCGGTTGCCTCAAACTCGAAGACTGTGACGTTGGCTGGGGATCGACGCGCTCGCTTGGGACGCTGAGCTGGGACAAGTGGTGCAGCGATTCTCGTCCGAAAGTGATAGCGCTGAGTAGACGCATTCTCGTCCGCTGGCATTGCGGGCGTTACTTGAGACACCTGCAATCACACAGCTGGAAGGGAGGGCTGCACAGATGGAGTGCTAGCCGCAGCTTCGTCCGAACCAGCGGTCGCGCTGCTCTCACAAGCGGTCCCGTGTCGAAGATTCACAGCCGCGACGCCAAGATCAAGAGTCGGGCTCGGGCTGCCCATCACCCTTACGGGCCCTGGCGACGACCCTCTAGTCTTGACCGACACTGATTAAGTCATTTTTGGCACTTCTGTCGGCCTCGGGTACCGCACCGCGTGATCTTCCGTTTAAGAAATGAGTGGTTAACTACTGAACCACCAAAGTGGCATTGATACCAGGACTGGACTTCTTTTCATATATCAAACTGGAAAGTGATAGCTGCTAATTAATGGCGCACATGGATCCGTCATGTTTGATAATACGCCAAAGGCATCATACGCAGAAAAAGAGGACCTGTAAAACTTAATTCCGACCCGCCGCACCTTAATTTCGTGATAAATTGAAAATATGATTACAACATCTCACCGGAAGTGTGGGGTGATGCATGCCGTAAAGAAGCTAGATCAATTGAATCCACCAACTCGAGAGCTGGCTTCAAGTCAAAAATTATCCCGGGTAACTTTAAAGGAAGTGCACTGAGAACGATGCCGAGTTGGCACGCATAAAGGCACCCAAAGATCGTGAGCGCTTAAGCTGGCTCGTCACAGACCGAAGCAATTATCGTTGCGTCTATCCGTACAGCCGACGTAGAGAAGCTCGGAAGTGTGCGCTAGACGTACTGTAGACGAAACGCAGAGCTGGCTCAAGAGGTATGGGCGCCCGCTGGCAAAACAGGGCGTCATTGCGCACAGTCCACATCAGATGAAGGGTGTCACAACGCGAGACCTGTCATAAGTCGCGGATCACAACTTCATGCTCCTGCCAAGCCTGCGTAAGACCTGGCGGTCGCCGAAGGGCAATATCTAGCCACGATGGGATGGCAGCGAAAAAATCGACCAGTCGCGAAATTGGATTGACCACAAGTCAGCTGGAAGGGCACACTCAAAAAATAAGTGCCTCTCTGATTTAACTGCATGGCATCCACCCCGGACGCAAAGATGATGTTGGGATGCGCGTCACGAAGAAATGTGAAACGCGAGCGCACCGGCAAAAGCCGAAAGGCAAGGACAAACTGCAAGTCCGCATAGATTGGAGACCGAACAGGATGTCCAAGAACTTATCTGTCTCACCCCGTTGTAGCACCTTGAATCCAGGAAAACATGGAGAGGTGCTACGTCTGTTAAAGGGCATAAGACGCTCTTGGCAAGATTAAGCTTGGCTCCGGAGCCTTCACAGTAAAATTAAACTAGATCAAGCTGCGCCTGAACACCTGAGAGCGAGCTGGATAGCAACGTGGGATCATCCGCAAAGAAGACACTGGTGGCAGTGTGGTCGTTGGAAAGACATACACCAAGCTCCTCATGCTGCCGGAGCAGGTAACCAAGGGGTTCCATGACCATGACAAATAGCAGTGCTGATAGCGAGCGCGCCTTGTTTGAATCCTCGGGTGGGAAAGAAAGGAGATTGAAGTGGCCATTGAATAGGAGGTCTTATTCAGTAAGTAAAGTCGCCTCCGCAACCCGTGCGATCAAGCACTTGAAACATTTAGCTCCACTCGACCCGGTCAAACTCTTTATCAAAGCCGAGAAACATGGCGTAGGCGGCCTCATCGAGTTCGGTCACCAGATCTTGTATACCAGCGAGAAACCTCACGTGGTGATGAAGAGACCAACGCTTGACAAAACCTTCTGGTCATCATGAATAAGATGTGGAAGAAAAGCTGAAGACGGTACGTCAGCACCTTGGACAACGCATTGACATCTACACCAATCAGCGAGATTTGTCTGAAGCTGTTGGGGCCATTACGCGAACCCTTTTTGAGTAACATGCACAGAGCTGACTTGCGTTGAGAAGGGAGGAGCTCATCACGTGTCAGCTGGTGGTTGAACACAATGCATAGGCATTCACCAAATATATCGAGTGCAATTTGGTAAGAAACAGCAGTGAGGCCATCCATGCCTAGGCAAACTTAGCATGTGCTTTAGTGCTTCAGCGAAGTCAGCACCAGCAATGGGAGCATTAAGAATAGCTTGGTCAGCACCGGAGAGACGTTTATCAATCGTTGCCAGCAGCACCTCTCGGCTGGAGTGGCCGGTGGGTGGTAATGATCCGGCAAGACTAGCCGCATCACCCATGATTGAGCCCTAGTGTGCCCGAAACCTGGCTGAGATGTCCGCCGGGTTGCTCATAGATGGAGCTATCAGGAGTCCGAACTTCTTCGATGCGGATCAAGCAGACGAAAGAAAAAATGAGAAGAAGTTTCGGAATTCTGAATGTGAAAGTCGGAAGCCGAGTCTTTCTTATAGCAACTAGATCGGTGCGCACAGTCCCGGTATGTCTCAAGTGCAGCATGAAACACCGATTGGGAGATACCATCGCTCTAGGAGCAATTAAATAAGGCTGCTTGGTCGGGCGTCGCACGCGCATCCACCAGCGCACCTTCCTGTTGCCGCCGCATGATGCCGCTGAAGCCGAATGGGTTTCTTACATTGTTCCCATGCTTATTCCGGATTGGATGCAATGCGAGGATTTTTAAGCGCCTGCTGTACAGCACCGCGGATGACATCGAACACGTCGAGATACTGTATAAGATATTCAGGAAATCGCCAGTACCCATATCCTTGGGGCTGAGCTAAGGACTTCAATGTTACTGTGTGCCAAATGGTCACCAGCGCCCTTTGGATCAAAGTAGGTCGAATCCCCGTATAACGCGTTGCAAAAATCCGTCGATAATAGAGCGTAGTCCAGCCGGTTCAGTCGTGGCTGTGGACAAGTGTACAGGCGCCTTCTTGAGTGATGAATGTGCCAGGCGTCGACGACTCTTAACTGACCCAGCCAGTCCATACACGCGCTGCGGCCTGGACGAGTGACCAATCGTGGCTGTGCCGAGTTAAGGCTAGGATTAAGTGTTCAAGTCACCGAGGATAATGTGCGTCGTATGATCTTCAAAGCTATTGACAGGGAGACGATTAAAAAATACAGCTTTGTCGTGAGCTTCCGCCGGTGAGTATACGTTGTTGACGTACACTGGGGTACTATTGACCACTACTCGGACGACGAGATAGCGATCCGGGGCAGTCAATTCACGAAGTTCTGCTGCCGTGTCAAAACCTGGAAAATCGGGTCAGAAAAGAGTAAGGACGCCTTCAGACCGGTGCATCGTCCGCGATGTGCTGACTGCGCCTGGATCGCTAACGAGTATTTTATGCGTGAATCAAGTGTGAAGGTTAAACTGGAAGATGGACAGGTGGTGATTATCAGGGAGCTTGGTCTCCTGGATGCAGGAAAAGCTTAATTGGGAGAGCAGGTGTTCGCTCTTCTTGATACCGTTCGTATTGACGGTAAGCAAAGTGAAATTCTGCCACACGACCGCAGTCAAATCCATTCGTGCAACCACCTTAGCGGCGTGTTGAAAGCGGCCTGCCACAAGGACCGGCCGGTCCTCCGATTTTTAAAGCTGAAGCACCTCCTCGTTCTCAGGGAAGAAGCGTCCGCAGCCGCAGTCACGAAGATTTTCGAGGCCATCGAGCATTTCTCCTTGCCATTGACTTGCTTCTAGATCGTGATGCATTGTATGCCGATGGGTGAGCGAAGAAGGACCAGAAGCATGTTGGGGTGGAGAAGACGGAGGTTGTGTGCCGGTATCCAGGGAACCGATCAACCTGTTAATCGTTGGAGCCAGTAGTCCTTCTTAAACATCGGAGGCGCTGTGCACATCAACATCCGCGCAAAAAGCGATGGTGCTCTGGTTGTGCGTACGATAGTAGCTAGAGCGGGGTTCGCATACCGTCTCTTTAGTGCACTGAAGCACACCATCGCGTGTCTTGGGCACCGTTGCTGCCGAAGAAATTTACTCATCTACGAGCAAACGTGGTGGAGTCGGTAGAAGCAGCCACGATTTATTATGTGGAGCTGTGCCATTAGTGACGTTGGGGCTGATCTCACGCATCTCTCGCAGAAGTGCAGTTTTGAACGACAAAGGAGCCCTGACGGAGCTCGTGTAAGTCAGCGAATCAGGATTATTAGACGTATGAAGCGACTTCTGTATGCCGCTCACCATGGCGTCCGCTGCAGCAAAACAGCCGGGAAAGTAAGGAGCTGAAGATTAGCCGTCTTCTCTGCCGCTATTATCTCGCTGATGATCTCCTTGATTGGAGTAGGCACCTTGGATTTCACCACCTCGGTGTGGTTTTTGGTAAGAAAGTGGCTAACTTCCTTTATTGCAGTCAGGTCGCGAGGAGAGTGAACCTTTTGCGGTACGGTCTGGTGCCGTGGGATTTCCACTTCATCGACCTTCGCTGGGCAGCAATCAAACTCGACTCCCACACTGCCTAGAATGTCAAAATTGTTGCTTGTTGTGAGACCAGCGAAAGGCTTTAGACGAGACTTCATCAACATGTTGGCAAAATCATCATCCGCGCGAGAACGTTTGCCCTTGCGCTTGCCTTCGGTCACACGAGCCAATGCAGATTCAGTAGCCGGGACGGTTTGTGGTGGGGGCATAAGGAGCTGAGAGTTATTCAAACTGCTTGGAGGCGACACTACCTGTAATTTCGCAGTGTCTAGAAATAATTCACTGGGCGTTGTATTCCCAGGAGGCTGCAGCAGGGACTACCCAGATATCGTGGATGCACCAGCACGAATAGATCTCTGTTACGAAGTCTCTAACCAGCCAGTGCGTACCACAACAGCAAATGAAGGGTGAGGTGCACTGGCACTCGGCATGGTAGAAGGAGTCGAAGACCGTGGGGCAGCAGTTGCCTTGAGGTCGAGTGCATGGATAGAACGGTGCCCGTACGCCAGTGTATGAGCCGGGAATGGCGAATTTTTTTGCGAGAACCGGGTAGACCCTGCCATCGAACACAAGTTGATGGCAGGCGGTTCCACTCACAACAAGTTTGGGTAGGCAATGGCTTGACCGGAAGTTCATATGCCAGGTGGCGGTAATAAAGACCGCATCCAAATTCACATCACGAAAAGTGCCATAAAGCGGCTGTGCTCCAAGTTCAAAGAAGGTTGCAGTATGAGGTCTGCGTCAAAGTCACTATCGACGCTCGACACATCGAGGAAGAAGCGTTCGGCGAGAATGTCAAAGTCGCCGAAATGATATTTGCCGCCAAGGATCTTAACTGCTTGGTCGGCTAGACTTTGGCATGCGTCTCGAGTCTTCACCTTGACCCGGAGGTTTCCGCCAGGCGTCTTAGTTAGCTGAACGAGTTTATGTAGTTCAATTTGCTGGCTAACGATGGGGTTGCCATGGTCCTTCAGCAACGATGCAAGGATTTTGCTCGGCGGGAACGCTGAAATGCCTGGCCAGTCTCAATGACCATGACAAAGCGCCCCCGAGGCAAAACATTCGAGCGAGCGCGGCCAATGGAGGCGGCAAGCTGACTCCAGTCGCCACCGGATGCATAAAGGGCCTCGATGGCTTAAATGTTCACAGCCTTGGGCCGAGGCATCTCGACACGTGGCGAGGCGGATGCTCCAACGGTGTCACGACGGATCACCGTTGAGCGCTGGAGCAAGGCACGAAGCGTCGACGTACGCGAGGATTCGTGTGCAGTCGACCGTGTGTCATCAGCAGCAGAGAAACGCGCAGCCCTAGCATGGGTGAGTGGAGTGTCTTGGCGTAGAAAGTGTCAGACAGCCCATCCTCGCCAGGATCCAGTAGAGTATGTGGCTGGTGCACAAACGGTGCACGCTGCTGCACGACCATACCATCGCCAAATTCCGAAGACAACTCAGCGGATCCGGATTCACAGGAACTAGTAGACAGTAGATTCGAGGATCCGGATCCGCTGAGTTGTCTTCGGAATTTGGCGATGGTATGGTCGTGCAGCAGCGTGCACCGTTTGTGCACCAGCCACATACTCTACTAAATCCTGGCGAGGATGGGCTGTCTGACACTTTCTACGCCAAGACACTCCACCCGTCCTTCAAAGTGACAGCTTGGCCGAGTGGTAAAGACGTTTGCCTGCTTGGCTAATGGGGCCACCCACGTGGGCTCGAATCTCACGGCTGTCGTTTTCCGTTGTGTCATGCCGCATTATAAAGTCCTTAACGTTCGCTCGGCAGGTCTGTTAGGAATGAAAGGAGCGTGCCTTCGCGTGGGTATACAGCTGGAATGCTGCCTGGGGTACGATTATCCTAAAAAAGTAGTTCTGGATGAGTCGTCTAAGAATCATATATATAGGCGGAAAATGGATTTAGGGAAGGAACCACATCGGTGGTCATTCGTAAGAATTAGAACGATACAGAGAAGATTAGCATGGCCCCTGCGCAAGGATAATACGCACTATCGAGAGGTATCGCACTTTTCATTCCATGCCTGTTATTCGAATACTTGTCTCGTGGCACGGTCGCACAGAGAGGAAACTCGCTCAGGAGACGACGGCGTTGATGCTTTATCTTGCACAGTTCTCCTCTGGAAAAGTAATAGAAGTACTGGGAAAACTTTTGACTTGAGGGGAGAGGGTATCCTACCCCCGACCGCTGGGTCCGGAATCCAGCGCTCTACTACTGAGCTATTTTCCCGCCCTGACTTGAAAGAAAGTAATAGTTATAAATTATCGGGTTTGCGATCGCTCCTGATGAATTCGTCGACCTGAGGTAGCTCTTGTGGAGAGTATTTCCCCTGTGTTGTGGCTGTCCCTAGACCGTATATCTATGTTCTGTTTGTAATTTAGCAAACTTTTTTTATATGCCCCTATAGCTCAGTTGAAAGACGGTCGTATATTTATCGTTCACACAACCTATGCCTACTCGGCTTTAGCAAAAATACTCTACAACTCATCCGTTTCAATCGGATTTTCTTTCAGTCTTTAATTCTGTTTTTATCTAGCCCTGGAGCTTATCTGTGCTTTACGATACCCGGGATCTCAGAGGTATCGGAAAGTCTACTGCATTTGCTGCTTTGATTGGCGTCGGGTTTGAATCCGTGACCTTTAAGTCGACATGTCGGTAATTGACCACTGCTTCAGGGTGGTAACCCTGTCCCTATAGGTCAGTGATAGAGCACTCGCTTCGTAAGCGAAAGGTCGGTGGTTCAATCGCGCCTGGAGGCTGTTCTTGACTTTCGAGCATCAATGCTTCATTACGGGTTAAGTTTTGACTGGCGGGTCCTAGAATTACTCTTTTCGCATTATGCTTGCCATCATCAATTCGAAATAAAGATTGTACGATCATTACGCTATGCTCTTGTTGCATTGGAGAATACGACGCTGTCCTTTCGTTGGGGCTTGGCTACATACATTATGTCGATGTCATCTTGACAACACACACAAGATGATGTAGGTACATAGTACCGTACAGAACACGATGCGTATATTAGAATCTTCGAAGTACCAACACCCGCCGCGAATATTCATCTAGCAGGTTGCGTCATTTATTGCGCTATTCGTTCATCCTTATTATCCTTCGCTGCTTTCGTACAAGGGTACCGGCTGATTTAAGTTTAACTCAACCCCGCCAATCGTTATAAGACACGATTGTGCGGTGCGCAAGGAGGCGCCATATAAAGTTTGTTATTAATAGAAAAGGGTCAGTAGTAGATAGAAGATCGTTTCGTAGGAAGCTAAATATATTGATACAGTTTAACTTTTCTCTATTCTAAAGCCTTAGTCTAGACCCTTACAGCATTGTTCTCTTAACTTCATAGATACCTTCCTCTGTATCCTTGTGTACGTGAAGTTTCGAGGCGCCCCACCTACACTGTAATCAGTGTAAAGTCAACTATTACTGATCCGTACAAGTGAAATGTGCCCGTTACACAATACGTCTATAATTTCCGGCGCCGAAATTGCACCACAATACAAACGGATTGTTCTCTCATAAAAAGGGATTATAATGGCGACGATTTCGTGTACGCGCCCAGCAAGATCTTCCCTTTGCAATGCTTCCGTGATGTTATCGACACCTTCTGCTGTAGCACAGTAAGGCAACCATAAAATTGAAGCATTAATAAAATTGCTTTGGAAGGGACAGCAGCATTTTGAAGTTAAAATCATCTCCTGACTGTAGTATCCATAAGCCTGCGTACGGAAAAATATGCACTAAGGGGCACAAGGTCGTGGTTGTGCGCACCATTTTAAATCTCCAGCTGCCAAGCTCTTTGCTTCTTACGCTATAAAATGAGTTGGAAAGGACAATTAAATCACTCATAACTTCGTTTCCTTGAATTTTCGGGGCGGTCATTATACAGCAGGTACACGATTGAAGGTAGATATCGGGTTGCTATGTCGTTCGTGAAGATTCGATGTTGATACAACAGTAATTGCGTCAATCGCTCATCGTCAATTGTTCATGATTGGCTAAAATGACCAAAATGATTGGCTTAAGTGATGAAATGTGGTCGGCTCTAATTATGACATTCATTGGCTTAAATGGGTGGGGTGAGTTTGGAAATAGCAAAGGTGAGTTTAGGAATCCATTAAATTATCTTGTAGTAAATTTATTGCACTTAAAATGATTAATTTCGATGTGCAACTCAGCATTATCCCCTTGTGATAATCAAGATTTAGGCTGACAATATCATCACATTAGAAAAGGTGATTGCATCACCATCCGCCATCTACATACGCTTTTTAAACTTATAATTGTCACCTAATAGACGAGCAACAAAGCACGGCTTAAGCCTAAGAACGACAATTTTACTAATTTCACGGCTCGCTAAAGCTCCTGTGGATACAACGTCACTTTAATACGAACGCCTACCTTTGAATTGGCTTTGCGTTCTAGCGGTGTTGCATAAAAATTGCTTTTCGCTTGATCGATGAGGGCTAATTTATGATTTCATATATAATCCGCGATGCTTCAAGCGACGGCAATGCGCTGTGCTAGAAATCTATTGCTTTCTCGACACCGAGCTGGAACAGTGTAGCGGAGCTACCTCGCTCCTAAAGTCAGAGGAAGACTTTAGGACTCAGAGAGTCACTTAGTTCTATTGAACAAATGGGTTTAACAACTCAAGGAGTCGTACAAGCTATCAAAGCTTAAGGAATACTTGTTCAAGGGAATCAGGGGTTCGTAGAACCAGTGGTAACTAGTGCCCAAGAGGATATACCTTAGAAAGGCTTCTATCTCTTACAGATCAATGCGCAAGCCTTAGGAAGGCACTTAACGCTTAAAGATCAAAAGGGGGACTGATCTTTATTTAATTATTTAAATCTAAAAACCTTACCCTAGCTAATTAAAAAAAAAGATTTTGCCGCCAGATTTATATCTGGCGGCGACCACATTTATTACCCATAATAAATGGGATTCAAGTAACTAACTATTTTAAAATTAGATAAAAGGGCATTTTACCCATAAAGTAAATGTGCCACAACAACGGTTCTCCAACCAATGTGTGCCACATTACACCCTCCCCCATCAGACTGTTGACACCGAGTGACAACATTCGCTTCATTTTCTCTTTGAGGTTGGAACCTAAACAGCTAACCGTTTGGTTGTGTTTTCCATTCCTTTGTCTAATGACAATCAAGCGTGAGTCACAGACTCTGAGCACCTTCCTCGGCGATGAGGGAATGGTGGACTTTGAAAGTCACTCTCAATCAGAGGAGGAGGAAAAAGAGCGGCGATCGCTCACGGCTTCTCCTCTGGACGAACGTCGGCGAGCCCCGAATCCGTTCCCAGAACGTGGTGCCGCTGATGTCTTAACTGCATTGAGGAAAACACAGGACCCTGAGTCCAACATCATTACAAATCCGCTCGATGAAGAGCAAGAGCAGATAATCCTCATAGAGGAAAGAGCTCGTCGTCGAGCTGCCAAAATAGCGAAAGCTAAGGCTCATAGTTAATATAGATTCACTCCGCTTAGTGCGGACGAGCGTCTCAAATAGATAGCGGGTCATAGCTTGGCCATCTGGATCTCTGGTGACCTGGCGAGGACGCCGGAGGAGATCGCTGCTCGCGACGCTCTTCATGAGCAATTCCTTACGCCGAAGGTAATGACGCGAAGCAAGTATCTGACGCGTTTACGTGATCAAGCCCGTGGGGCTTCGGTGACCTCCATGAGGGAAATTCCGATCGTTTTGTTTCCAAACGATACAAGAGCTGAAAACGAAGTCTTACTTGAGAAATGGGTTCACCGGACGCGCAAACTCCGTAATATCTGGAATATCATAGAGTCTGCGGATAAAGGTGATGTTCGTTTGGAACGGAAGCCTTGCTTTAATTTCGCCAAGCTTAAGGCCAAAGGCCAGTTACGTTCGGCATTTATACCACAAAACGAAGAAAGGCCTAGCCAATATTTCAGTGCTTCGGTTGACCGTACAACCAAGGATCGAAGCCGCACTGAGGCTTTAGATCCACCTAATGCCAGGTTTAGTGGTGGGAAGCGTCGTTTGACGCGAGTTGACCCTGACACTCACGACGATGTCGCTTTAAATGTTTCTCCACATTAAACTGAAGGTTCCCCCGCGCATCAAGCAGCGCGGGAGGGGGCCGAAATTTCGGCGAAAGCATTTGATGCTCTACGGCACGAGGTGCAACTTCTTCATGAGAACCTTGCTCGGATTGAGAGCTCTTTTGAGGCGGTTCGGGACCGTCTTTCGACGCTGGAGCGTCAGCAGCCTCGTTTAGAGGGCCAGCTGGACATCCTGGTGAGGATGCCGCAATCTGCGGCACGACCGCCTGTCTCGGCGCAAGCGCCTTCAAGTCCACGTGGAAAGGGTCCCGATATGGCTTAAGCAAGCCAACGTAAAACACTGGGTGTGTACGCAGCTTGCTGGGAAGGTTTAGCGGATAAGCTAGGCCCTTCTTGGCCACGACCGTAAATGGTCCAAAAAAGCGCGGGAGCAATTTGGTCTTGAAGACCGCGGAAACCAAGTTGGTAGGTAGGTTTTTAGCGTTTAGTAAAATTCGGTCTTCGACTATATAAGAATAAATACAGCTTCTGCCTTTAGCATCCGCTTGTTCTTTTTGTTTGTCTTGGCTATCAGCCATCGTATCCCTTACATGGCTTAAGACACTAAATCGCGTCGCGAGAAACTCGCTTACTTGTTTCCGAACGGTAATAGAGCTGATATCAGCAAGCCTATCGGCCAATTCCCCCCCCCACCAAGCCCTGAGCCACGCAGTGGTATCGTTAACGGAACGCGTGGGTGGGTGAGACCGTTGACATAGAACGGAGTGTAGCCTGATTAGGCATGTTCAGCATTATTTATCGCAAACTCCACCACTAGAAGCATTGAGCTCCAGCGCTTTGGTGTCTGAGCACACACACTGCGTAAAACGTCTTCAATGACGCGATTGACACGTTCCGTTTGACCATCGGTCTGCGGATGGTCCGCAGTGGACATATCCAATCTGGTGCCAAGCACTCGGAAAATTGGTTTCCAGAATTTACCCGGGAAACGGGGATCCCGATCAGAGACAATTGGCACTGGTAAACCATGTTGTCGAAACACGCGATCGATAAACAGCTTAGCTGTACCCTCTCCATCAATGGAATCCGGCACGGCCGCTAAGTGAACCATTTTGCCCAAACGGTCAACAAAGACCACTATACCGGAGTTACCGGCTGAATCTTTCGGCAACCGAAAAACAAAATCCATACTAATGGACTCCCAGCACCTTATGGGGACGGGAAGACTCGCCAGTGGCGCAGCAGCATGTACCGAGGGTTTAACCCGTTGGCACGTTTCGCATGTGCGAACATATGTTCTGAGCCATTTATAAAGTTTGGGCCACCAAAAACTCTGGCTGATAGAGCCGTAGGTCTTTTCTCTACCGAGATGACCACCAAGGACAGTATCGTGCGCCTCATAGAGGATTTGGTACTTCAAATCCTCATCATAAGGTACAACGACACGCGGAGGGTCCGCGATGTCTAAGCAATAAAGCAACAGGTCGTTATCGATAGAAATCGATGTAACCTTGCACGCATACGTGCCGGCAATTTAATACCTGAATCAAAGTTATTGAAAGCTCGTAGCAGAGCTACACACTGTTCATCATTGACGTAAGCCGAACGGATTAATTCAGGAATAGGCGACAAGAGAGTCGTTAAATGAGAAAGCTCATAATCAGGCCTGCGTGATAACGCATCGGACAAAGCATTTTGCTTGCCGGGTTAATACTTCACCTCGAAGTTGTATTCCTCAAAAAAGGATAGCCGTCGGGTCGTTATCTGTAAGAGATGGGGCGACATAGCCGCCGTGCGTAACGACGCGAGATCTGTATAAATCACAAACGGCTTAGAGCCGAGCAGATAAACTCTTATTTGACGAGAGCATACTATATAGCAAGTAACTCTTTGTCATGAACTGGTAGTTATTTTCCGCAGCTTTAAGCTGTCTAGACTCGAACGCAATAACACGTTCATGCTCATCAATATCTGTTTGTAACAGAGCACTGCCAATGGCAACAAACTGATGCGTAATAGACGACACTGAAAGGCCAATTTGGGTTTGGCAGTGCAAGAATCGGGACATGGATAAGACTATCCTTAACTGCTCCAAAAGCATTATTTTCGGTGCTAGTCCAGCACCGATCTGTATCCTTTTTAAGGAGATTAGATAATGGCCTAGCCATATCAGCGTAATTTTCGCTGTATTTGTGTCAAAAATTGGCGAGACCCAACCACTTACGCAAATCCTTTTGGTTTTTAGGAACCGGCCAATCTACTATGGCTTTTACCTTAGCGGGATTCGCTCTAAGGCCTCGCATTTCAATGAAGCATCCTAAAAAAGGAATTTCGTCTGCGCCAAAAATGGATTCAGATGCATTGGCATACAATTTGTTTGTGCGCATGCACTCGAGCACTGCTCACAAATGGTCTAAATGGTTTTCCATATCCGACCGACCCTGCTCCGCACGACTAAGGACAAAATTGTCATTGAAATAAGTCTGTGCATAACCTCGGTGAGGGCAAAACAGTTGCGTCACGAGACGATTAAATATTACCGGGGCGTTGGAAAGCCCTTGTGGCATAATTAGAACATGCCGCTTGGGGTGCTTACCGCTGTAAGCGGGATATTGCCAGCTTGCTTGAGCAATTGGTAGTAACCACCGACTAAGTCAAATGCACTGTGGATTATTACATACCACATCTTGGAATTTTTTAATCAAGGAAAAAAAGGGATCCGTAGGATCTTACAGGATCGATGACCCATTTCGCGCACTAAGTGCAGCTTTTGTGTCATCCAGGACAACTTCGTCTGGAAGTGACGATGAGTTTAACTCAACCATGGGTCGATTAACTACCATTTCAAATAAGTCACCAGCCTTTCAGGCTCGACCGCACTCATCAAAAGACATTTCGTCTAGCTATAAAAGAGCATGTAACGAAGGGATTGCCGCAAGGCTAGCTTCCCCTTCAATGTAACCGGTTACACCATTTACAAGCGTATGTAATTGCTCACTCGTATCACTTTGTGAGGGTATACACGCTTCGTGTCCGCCCTGTCTTGGAGTGGAAACAATACGCCTCTTAGAGGCCGGGACATACACGTCCCCGAATTTTCCAGCCTGTATTGCTTCAATACAAGACATGGTGTCTAATTTGTCATCCGAGAAGGAGTTAGGTAACTCAACTTCTTATTCAGCGAACGTTTACGTGTCGCTTCACGTACAGTAGGAGGGTTTGACCCAAAATGCCCTGGCGAACTGCCAATAGTGTCACTATTGACACTCAGTATGGTGCCATCTCGGCCGACCACACCCGGTGGACTTAGACGTGCCACCCCACGTATCGCAGGGATATTGCATCCTTGAGGTCCTGGCGAACCGTTAACAGTGTCACTACTGACACTCAGTATGATGCCACCTCGGCCGACCATACTCGGTGGACTTAGACGTGCCACTCCGCGTATCTCAGCGATATTGCACCCTTGATGATTCGGCCTTAGGCCAACAATGCTTTCAGCATTTAGTGAATCGTTTTTATAACGAGTGTCACTCGACGGAGTACGTGCCGTTCCACTTATTTCTGCTGAGTCGGGCTCAGAATTAATGTTTTTAACATTAGAGTTTATTAACTCAGACATGCCAATGTCTAAAACACTGACAGACTCATTCAATGATCCGCGCCAATAGCGCTTTTGTTGCCTAGCAAAGGTGGGTTCATGGCTCTCCAAAACTTGCTAGGAACATTGCGCGTGGCGCCTAAGGTCTTAGACCTCCAATCGATCCATGGCTCATGGTGTTCTAACCAGGCCATACCAAGGATGAGATCATATCTCGAACCCGAATCAAGGACGAGAGAGCGTTCCATACTGTCAAAGTCCGGAAACTATATACCTAACTTCAATTGAACTTTGGGAACAGTGACACGAGTCCCAGTCGCTAAGCGAACAGTGATTGTATCACCTTCATCCGCTCTAAGCGCCTCAACGTATTGTTGACTTCCTTCAAGGGAAAGGCGTCGAGCATAATTGCAAGACGCTCCTGAGTCAATTTAAATTGACCACGGCTTATCAAAGCCCTTTACAGTCACTTGAGCGACTAGCAAGCCAGGCTTGTACTCTCGCCCCGTGCCATTGAGCACCGAGCTAATTGGGGCTAGGTTCTGTTTATTCTCACCTCCTGAAGGTTTAACAGAGTCAGGTCTTCCCCAGTAGGGCGCCCCGCACCTACGGGGTATCGACGTTTTCTCGCACCGTGCCAGATCTCTGGTATAGGTCGGAGTTGACGCAAATTTCGAAGAGGGCAGGCAGGGCGTAAATGTTTCGTGCTTCCGCACATATAACATCTACGGATGGTCTTATGCTGTTTCACAGCTTGAAGAGTCTCTTCTCCTTCCTCAACAAGGCTTAAATCCATAGGTTCCGCTCTATTAGACGGAACCCATGTGCTCGAAGAGCTTGTTTGGTAGACAGGCGTGCTTGCGCGAGCAAACTTAAAGTCAAACTCGGCGCAAAGCGCAATCGCAACTGCCTCTTCGAACGTAGCCGGATGAGATCGGAACAATTCCGTCCGGGCAACGCCCTCATTGAGACCCCTGATCAGGCGGTGCAAACATGCTGGTCATTTGCTGTTTCAGCGAATCCCATGAGGGAAAAACGTCGTTTATGGACGTGCTGCACGATAGTGCCCACTCCATGGCTCAACCTCCAAGTTTGGAATGGCCATAGCCACCTTTGACGTTCTGTTAAGAACAAGGCGGAATCAATGGAAAGTTCCATCTGCTTAATCCAGAAAGGGAGATTTTCTCCCTCTTTTCCCTCAAATGTCTTCTAATTCACAGTTAGAGGGCGAGCCCTCGGCTCTGAGTCAGGTACAGTGATGTACCGGGTTGGCATAGATGCCGCTAAATGGTCCTGTACCTGACCGATCAGGAAGATTTCGTACCGCATGAAGGCTTCAAGCCTTGCATGCAGGACCTCTGGTCCCTAAGAGATACTAAATTCCACGTGCTCAAGCCTGAATAAGGTTTTGAGCTTGTCATAAGCAGCGCGTTGCGCCTCTAACAATTCTGGAAACTCTTCATTTTCGTGAGAAATTAGTCTTGAAAAAACTCAGGCGTAGATTGACTACGAGTGTTTCCAGGTGTAGCGGAGCTACCTCGCTCCTAAACTCAGAGAAAGACTTTCAGACTCAGAGAGTCACTTAGTTCTATTGAACTAATGGGTTTAACAACTCAGGGAGTCGTACAAGCTATTTAAGCTTAAGGATTCCTAGTTCAAGGGATTCAGGGGTTCGTAGGACCAAGTGGCAACTAGTGCCCAAGAGGATATACCTTAGAAAGGCTTCTATCTCTTACAGATCAATGCGCAAGCCTTAGGAAGGCACTTAACGCTTTAATATCAAAAGAAGAACTGCATTCTATTTAATGATTTAAATCTAAAATTTACTTTAGTTTATTAAAAATAGATTTTGGCCGCCAGATTTACATCTGGCGTTCCAGAAAAAGCTAATAAAAAGCAATCACACAAAAGCCAAACTTGTAACGGGGCACTACGACTTGTACTGCTTCAGTACAAGTCCACTTCGCACTGCTTCAGTTGCGAGTGGTGCCTCACATTATTTCACGTACACTAGTACGTGCAGAGGAAGACTTCTTTTTAAGGTAACTAGCTTAAAAGAGTTAAATAAAAACTGTATTAATAAGAACAATTAACTGTCTCTCTTTCTATCTTGTAAATGCTAACTTAATTATAATCTAATACTTAACATGTAATTGAATTCTTATCTTTATCTTATCTGTAACTCTCTTTGATTACCTCTACAGCTAATTAGTCTGCGGAATAAATAGATATAATGGTCTATACCTATTTACGGATAAGAAAAATGAACATTACTATATAAAGTAATATCCTCCAAATATCATCAACCTTGTAGATAATATATTAATTAACAACCTTTAAGTGTTGATTTCATGTAACGATACACCCCGTTACATCACCCCTCCCTTAAACGACAATCATTCTGACTGTCATTGGATGGAGTGGTCAGTATGTGACCACTTAATTTTTAAAACGATGTTGATTGGTCAGAACCATCATTTTAAATTCCATCGCATGAAGAATCAACTCATGCGGGGTGTCGATAGTGCTGCGCCTTTGGCTGCGGTTCGTGCAGCCGCGGGTGACGCACTATTATTTCTTCCGGCAGACGTTCCGTCTGCCGTAGTATCTTCCACTCACACAACACTAGATATTGCGAGTGCACGTGGTGATTCACCACGTGAATTCGACCCCTCTTTGGAGGTCGACTACGAATGCGAGTCGGCCGAAATGGCCGACTGGGGGAGAATGGAACATTCGCCTGATAGACGTCAGGCGGCTGACTATGAACCTTCGAATGAGAGGGCTCATTCTGATAGACGAGTAAATAGTCTATTTGGATCCGACGATGAGGATGATCCCTCATCGCCCGTTCGATCTTCCATGCGGTCACTTGCACGTGTTTCTGTGCAAGGTGACGACGATGGCGTAAGCCATCGTAAGAAAAGTTCTTGTGGTACCCCTGGTTCAGTGGGTACCACTCAGGGGGGTGTAGACAATAAAATGTCTCATCTCGCCTCTGAAAAGAAGCCGTGGCTTTTGCCAGAAAAGCTAATCAATAGCTTGTCTGGAGAAACAACTCCTCACAATAAATATCCTTTATTTATTGCGACAAAGCTACATGGCCTTGATCCCAGCGCGAAGAACTTTCGCGCTGAGGAAGATTTCTATCTCGATGCTTTTCTTAAGCATCGATGGTTTAGTGGTAATAATAAGCGAGATAAAGTCTCGCTTATGCAAGCCTGGTTTGCGTTCATTCGCAATGTCAAAGACGTTGAACGCGAAGCCTGCCTTCAAAAACTTAACGCGAATCGCATTAATTTGAGAAACTTAAGCCGGTGCAAGGTATAAATTGCATCGGTTGTCACGTGAGGCTGGGCTTCCATGTGGGGTGATCCCTGTCCGTGTTGTGTAGACAACTCGAAGAGGGTAAAAGGGGATGTCTATTCCCTTTCTTCGCCCTGGGGAAGGGCTCGCATCTCTATTGAGATGCGTGACGCGATTGACGTTTTGCAATCGATTTACAAGCGCCAAGGGCGCGTGTTTTCCGATGGGCCTTCTGAACCATCGGGTGGGTCTCGTCATACTGACGGACGAGGCCCTCAACGTCAACAATCAGCTGGGAACGAGGCTCCCAGCTGTCATGTGAAGGTGGATAACCTCGCCAGCGAACAAGATAACTCGTTCGCTGCCCCTTCACATCACGGTGGTTCTGGATACGTTCCACAAGGAAACGTTGACCACCGTGGGAATCCACCAATGGTTGTGGTGGAGGAGGGAAAATTAGGCCCGAACCGTATGTCGGATCTACTGTCGAGGATCGACAAAAATTGATAACTTCCTTCATGATTTGGAGGAGGTACTTGACCCCAAGCGCGGCAAGCGTCGCTCGTTGGGGCAGATGGTGCAGACTCACCATATCGAGCGGCTGGGAGACCGTTCGAAGAGTGCGTACTCCATGTTGGAGTACGAACGAAAGTATCATGCTGTTCGCGATGAGCTGTCGTCAGCTCATCGTAGTTTCGAGGATATTCGGAACCGGCATGAGAAACTTCAGGTTCAACATGAGAATCTGGTTCGCGATCACAAGAATCTTTTGGGGATTCTTGAAAAGGGTGGTCAAATCCGTCCTCGGAAGAAGCCGCGTACTGATGGTACGGGCGGAGCCGACCAACGTAAAACGTAGGATGCGTTCGCATCCTACGTGGCAATTCTATTGTGTACGCATTGCCTCTGCGATGCAGTACACGGAAAGGACCAATGAACTTGGGTAGTAGTTTACTGCTACCCACATTAGTGACTAATCGCTTAGGTAAGTTTACCGTAGAGAGTAGCACTAGATCATTAAT
>NC_090619.1:4940513-4961752 GCF_004359215.1 Bremia lactucae
TAGAAGTCTAGTAACTTCTACCATTTGAGGGGATTTCTCCTCAAATACGTGGGGACCTCTTCCCTCAACGTCTTCCGAGTGTGATTGCGCTATCACAGTCGGGTCCACTACGGTCGACTCTCTACTCGACCTTGGATCATCGTGTTGTCCTTTCTGGGCAACCGGTATACTCCTTGAATGTCGCCCACTAAGCGTACATTCATGTCCCAATCCACTCGACCTTTTCGAGTGGTGGACCTTCGGCGCTGCCTGTGCATTAACACAGCCGCCGGCAGCTGACTCCACATTGTGATTGGTAATCACACTGTGATCTTGTGCGGTTGTACTAACGACCGTACCACAAGTGAGGCCATCGCACTCACTCGTAGTACATCCACACGCTTGTGGACGCTCCAAGACGTTCATCAGATGGCCATCTGATGAACAAGTGGCAGGCATCTTTACGGATCGATGCTGCCAGCTGATCCTTGGCTCGTATTTTCTGAGCCAAGGTAAACCTAGGATGACATCAAATTTGCCATCCAAATCCAGTACGATGAAATCATCATCATACTGTAAATCTCTTAACGTGTAGTGAAATTTCACTACGCGTTTCATTACTGTTATCGATGCGCCTGTCGCTAGCCGCACCGTCATCCTCGTTGGAGGGATGTCGCGCGTAACATATTTGAGCCTACGACCCTCTAGTGACTGGCGACGAATAAAGTTATTCGACGCTCCACAGTCCACTAGGGCTCTGAGTGACAAATTTTTCATTTGTCACTTTCAACTTCAAGGTGATGAGGGATACCTCGTCACCAGGTGCAGAGACACATAATGATTGTGTGTCTGGAGCAACTTTAGTCAAGAAATTTGCAAATTCTCTTGAGGTTGCTGGATCAGTAGGGCGTTGCGCCCCTCCTGACCCCGACCGTTTTGTGGCGGTCTGCTTCGTTGTGCGATTTCGCAACAACGTCGGACCCGCGACCGTTGCCCTTTTTGGCATACGGTCCAAATTTACGTTCAGTACCTTTCGGTGCTGGGCGTGGGGCACTACACTCATGAGCGTAGTGTCCTAATTTTTGGCAGCGATGGCATTTCTGCGATCGCTTATTGCTCGAAAAGCGAGTCGCTCGCTTTCGACGAAAGAAAGGTCCATGGGTTCTGGACCTCCTAACTCGTGTCGTTTTGGAGGACGATATGATGACGAACTAGCTTGAGCCTGTCTCAAGCTAAAGTCCTCCTGTTCCGCAACGGATATTGCTTCTCCAAGCGTATCCAGTTCCAAGCGGAACAGGTGGGCCTTTACGGGACCGTCCGTAAAACCTTGCATGAACAACGTAATCAACGTGTGTTCATGAACTGGATTGTTCGTGATACAACTCGCTAAGAGTCGTATGTGCTGGGTATAAGCGTGAACATCACGCTTGCCTTGCTTGAGTTTCAGAAGCTCTAGCTCTGAACTCAGCCCTAGGCGGTTCAAACGTCTGTTTATACCGGGCTTTAAAAGTCTCTAGCGACCCAAAGACATATGGCTCGCGCAACTTAAGGCCCAATGCCTAAGTTTTGACACGACCTGCCAAATTTGATTGGGCAAATGTGACTTGCATTTGCTCGTCGGCGATGTGACGTGCCCTTATGGCATCGTCCAACTTCTATACCTATTTATGGATAAAAACTCTGAACATTACTATATAAAGTAATATCTTCCAAATATTATCTACCTTTTAGATAATATATTAATTAACAACCTTTAAGTGTTAATTTCATGTAACGATAGACCCCGTTACAAAACTCCATTCTATATAACTCTTGAATAAAAAAGCAGCTTGGTGACTTACCTTCAGCGAGCAAGCACAACCTTGTCAGACAATCCACACCCTGTGCTTTCTTTGGCGCCTCTCCACTGGATGTAATCGATTGAATAACCTTAGCAATTTGTGGACAATGCAAATCTTCGATCGGGCAACAGCAGGTTTTGCCACTTTCATGTGATGTGAGACTCTTACAATCGGACGTAGGAATAAAGTCTGGGATTTGTGTCTTTCGAAGGTCTGAACGAGCCTCTTCTCGCAAATATACTACAACAAGCACTCAATCCTTTCGTACGACCAGTGAGACAAAACTATTGTGCCGCATATGCACAATAGGTTAAGTGCCTCATTCCGTCTCTTTTCCGGCACATTGATAAACGCAGTTTCAAAGCATCCTTGGTTCACGCAATGCGTCCCAAGCTCAAGCGTCCAACGTCTCGACGTTGTTTCTTCCTACTGTTATTCTTTGGATTCACTCTGCTCGCATGCCTCGTGACATTTTCATTAAAAACGTTGACCTTCACTACAACAGCCAAAGCTTTAAACCAAGTCGCAGCTCCACCACGTATCCTCATGGAGGCGAAAATCACGAGTTCTGCAATCAGTCGTCTAAAAGAATGGGCAACTCCCTATCTGGCAAAGATCACAAGCTTCTGGTTCGTAAAGTACGTTGCTCCGAGTCTGTATCTACGATTGGCGTCCGACAAAACCGCCGCGATCGATACCCTTTTCAAACTCTTTCAAGTGGACAAGGATGCACCAAATCTCCTTCAAAGCAAGCCATTTGAAAAGTGGTACAAGGCCGTTCTTAAGGCATACAAGCACAATCCGCAAGAAGGGCGACGCGCGATGATCAAAACGTTAGCCCAATCCTTTCAAGATGAAGCTCGACTGTCCCGAGTCCTCGCTGAAGCCAAGGAAAGCTCAAGTCGAGAGCCGCGGGCTCACGCACAATTGCTTGAAGACGCTTTATTCGATCGGTGGATCCATCTACACAACAAGGCTGCTCGTATAGCTAAAGCACGCGGTTTAAAGATCTCTCAAGGTAACGATATAGCTGAAGCTGCGTACAAGCTCTTAAAACTAGATGCCGCCAAATCGGACTTTTTGTCCACCGTGTCGTTACGCACGTGGTTCTTGTACATGAACGAAGCTCACGTATCTTTCCACGTACAGCATTCCTTCTTGCTTTCGAAGCTTCGTCATGCAAACGACAGCGAGGAGCTCGATAGAAAGCTTGTCGATGCGATTTCGAAAGGTGGTTTAATGAGTGGGATAGCATCGGACTTAATGGTGGCGAGCTACAAGATGCGTGGGCTTTCAATTGAGGACCTTTTGAAGCGAGTGAAAGACGAAAAGCAAAGGGATTCGATAGAAATAGCACTGCTCAATGCGTGGGTCTTGGCGGAGTATAAAACACATTTGAACGTCGACACTCTAATGCAAAATCTCTTACAGCATTTGAGCGAACAAAAACTCATCGACTTGATTGCGAAAACGAATATTTCGAGGGACTACTTGGATGCTTTAAAGAAGGGCCTCGTGAATTTGTGGCAGGCTCGGCATTTGACTTCTTTTCAAGTCTTTAAGCTCTTGAAACTAGACGTCAATATTGACGAGATGGCTGAAAACCCGCTGTTGAGCTTGTGGGTACAATCCGATACGGACATTGACTTTGCGGCTCCATGGGCGGGTTATTTTAACGTCGTCAAGACCTTTTTGGTCGATATCGCCAAGTTGGAGACGATGATTGCACGAGCGGAAAAGATCAACGACAAGACTATCAAGGACTTTGCAGAGGGGATGCGAGACGAACTCAAGAAACGACGGAAAACGACGGAAAAGTGAGGTTGGCCATAGAAGATGGAATCTACGACTTGTTAGCTTGCGATGTAATTTATAACTATAGTTTCGGAGGAATATTTAATTTACAGAAATAGACACGTTCAATAGCACTCAGTATCAAGACGTGTCTATTGCATGGCTCGTTGCTGTCGTCAGCACAATGTTCGCAACTTGAAGTGCTGCAAGGTGCATAGCTAGATGCCAAGATAGATACTGTATTCCCTGTGGAAAATATTGCATGATTGCTCTTGTCAAGGATACAGGATCTCAGCTTATCCTGTTGCTGCTGCATGAGAAAAAACATGAGCCTTGCAGGACCGAGTCATCAACGCGTCAGCGCTTGTCTAAAGTCGACACGGTGCTTTTTGTGCAGCATATCCTTTCTGTACTTGCAGTGGCAATCTTTGCCGTGGCTGTGGCAGAAATTGCCCTAATGTACCCATCATCCGCGTCACTCGTTGGTAACTTCATGTTTTTTTATATTTGTTGCGATAGTAGATGAAGTTTTGCAGCAAACAAGACAAGACAAAACGAGAATTATACGTTTTTAGTACTAGCGGCAACAGCTCTAGAGATTTATGGCAAGATACACTCGTTCCATCGAGTCAGACAATTGTGATTTTAATGTATTGGAACGTCGTGGCTTTTGTCAGTATGTCAACATTGGCAATCCTTCGATTTATGACATTTCCATGAAATGATGTTCGCATAAAGAAAAAGCGTGATTTTTGCAATAACAATAAAATTCACGAAAAACCATTGGAATATGTAGGAGGTTCTCGCAATTATCGTACCTCCCATTATTGCATTGGTCAGGCACCGTAGCCTCGAGCTAATTGATGTACCAAAAAATGTGCCGTTGCGTGACACGACGTCCATTGCTGTCACGCGGTTTGAAAAGGAGTTGCAATATGAGCCGACGCAAGCTCGTCATCCGTCAAGTCTGCGTCTCGCATGGCGAATATATGGCACTGAAGTGCTGGTCCACTATCAATAAATATATTGGATTGGATTGTCCGTTCTTACTAAAAAGCTTTTCGGAGTGGGCAGCGTCATCGCGTCCGTCCCTATGCGTAGGCTACTCAGTTGCAGCATTTGTGGGAATCCGATCTTTTGTGTCAGCTATGTCTTGCACGCAGTACAAACTTGCATGGAAGAGATCTAATCTACGTGTCCGAGCAGGACTTGTTGCAGCTATTTACACGCGAATGCTGGCACTATTGAGCCACGAACATCGCGAGGCTGGCGGTCTTGGCCGCATTTCCAATCTATTGTCTGTGGATGTCGGACGTATTGTTAGGATAACTTATACTTTATTTAAACTTATTCTGATTCCTGCCGAAATTATTGTGGCTCAGTTTCGTTTAAATCGTGCCGTCTCGTTTGCTGTTTTAGCTGGTGTTGCAATCTGTCTACATGTTGCCACTTCAAACAATTGTGGCGTCCAAAGTGTCACTGTAGCTCTGATACACTCACGTGACATCTTGCAGGCGAAAGTCTCAAGGCGGGTCATACGAATGCTTTAGTTGCTTTGATGGGTGCGTTCACGACAAGAGTCCATGCGCTAAAGTCGGTCGCATGCCATGATTATTTTGAATTATTGGTGGATTCTTGGAAGCAAATTGCGGATTCGTCAATTTTTATTGGACAAAAAAAACATTGGCTCACTTCAGCAAAAAGGAAACATGTGGCAATAGTATTGTTGATTTACAAAATTGTAAATTTTAATGGAACTGGAAAGCAACCTCGACAACCAGGCCACGACTCCTTTACTTAAACACATGACAACATCTTCTTCGTTTGTGCTGCAAATAAATAGCTCCAAGCACGGCCTGGATCAATATATGCCATTTGTGGTCCAGTTGGTTGTGGCAAATCGTCCATTTTGCTTGCTTGGTGAAATGCCAAATTGTCATGGCAATTTTCACCAATCATTGCCTTTTTCGTATTCATCCTGAACCCTTGGTTTTTTCATAGACGCAAATTTAACATTTAGCAACGTTGGCAACGAAGACGATGGAGCCAAAGACATCAATCAGAGCGATACGAAAAATGTAAAACAAAAATAATTTTTTAATTGTTTTTGAATTTTGTGAAGCATATTAAAGAATAAATATATTTATTTGCTCGTATTTAACAATAAATTTTGATATAAAAAAATGATTACGCAGCAAGTTCTTCGTACTGGACGTTGATCTTAGGAGTGTGAAATGTCCGCTTAATGTTAATGCGAGCGGGATGGATTTAAGTGGTGGCCAGCGCGCTCAAATGAAGCTCGCGCTAGCTTTAAATTATTGGCAACGTCTATGTTTGCTAAATGATCCTTTTACAGGCTTGGATGTGACAACGGCTAGTAAAGCAATTGCCAATTGTTTCCATAAGGGCGCCGATATCATTCCTTAGGAGGCTGCTGTTGTCCTTGTGATCATTTATTGCCACTGTTTTCGGCAACTGTCCAAATGATTGTATGAATGATGGTCGTATTGATGAGCAAGGGACTTATGACGCTCTACGGGAAAAAAAAATCCTCGAAGTCTCTTGATCACCTCGCTTCAACATTTGAAACAATCTTTGCATGCCACGAGTCAATTAAACGACGGAGAATCGCACGACGCAAACGAAAGGTCGAATTTTCAGGCAAATTTAGCGCGGGCGCATAGTCACGAATTTGTTGCCAAGAAAGACGTCCGAAAATGTAACGGGATGTATCGTTACATGAAATTAACACTTAGAGGTTGTTAATTAATATATATTATCTAAAAGGTAGATAATACTTGGAGAATATTATTTTTTACATGGGCAATATTATATAGGCTTATCCATTTGTGTCTACCAATGGATAAGCCTTTATAATATTACCATGTAAAATAATATTCTAGACCATTATATCTACTTTCTCCGCGGTCCAGTCAGCGCTGGACGCGCGCAAAGAGAAAATCAGATAAAACTTTTAGTACATATTTTGTATTACCTTTAAATTAAGTAAGTATTAAATATATAAACAAGAAGAACTTAATTATATTAATACAGTTTTTAATTAACCCCCTTTAAAGCAAGCGTTTTATAGAGAGTCTTTCTCAGCACGTACGAGTTTACGTGAAGTGACGTGAGGCACCACTCGCACTGAGGAGTGCAAAGTGGACTTGTACTGAAGCATACAAGTCGGCAGTGGCCCGTTACAGAGAATCTGGTACCATGGGCTGGTAATTATATAAAAGTTTCGGTCAAGGTGCTGGCAACATCCTCTCAATTGGAATAATTGTGACTTTTACGGCCAGTCAAATTTCGCGCATTTCGCTGGATTGGTGGATCGCGGTGTATAGTAATGGAATTATACCACCGCTCGGCACCAACTTGCCTTCGTATTGTTACAAATCGCCGGTGCCAATAGTGTCGCGGTACTATTTCGCTCCATTACGTGCCGCTCGAGCAACATTGTAACGGGGCACCTTTCTCTAGTACTTGTAAGTACTAGTCAAACTTATCCTGATAACAGTGTAGGTAGGAAGCCTCGAAACCTCACGTACACAAGAGAACAGAGGGGGGGGGGTTCTTAGTAGCTAAGGGTCTTTAGCTACCAAAGGTAACTTAATTGATTTAGAATTAGGGAAAAGTAAAAGTGTAACATATAATTAGTTTCCTAATTAACGATCACCTATCTACTGCTTAACCTATTATATTAATATTTAACAAAGTATGGTGCCACCTTGCGCACCGCACAATCGTGTCTTGAAACGATTAATGGGGTTGATTTAGACTTATTTTAACCAATCAATAGAAAAAAAGTCTTATTGCATCAATAATACCAAATTTATTATTATTAGAACTATTTAAGTCAAAATTAATAAAGACAATAATTTTGTACTTCTTTTTTATTTCCTTTCATAAAAAACAATACTTCATTCCTCTTATAAAAATTAATGCTTATGTAAAGGGACATTCCGCTACATCACCTCCAGTCACAATAGTGATTGATGGAGGGTGACAGGAAAGAGTAATAAATCTTTTCCTGTAATCAGCATTATTGGTTTTTATCAAAACACAATTTTTATATGTATTATGATTTTAATTCAAATACCGATTTTATTTGCATTCTTAATTTTGACCAGAATCAAGACAGCGACAAACAGGTCTGTGCGCATGGGCCGCGAGGCCGCCAAGCTGGCAGCTTCACGGATCTGTCAGAAAGGAAAATGTTTCAGTAGACGCTAATACGTCAACTGCGGGGTATATGTCACCTCCTGCTCCTATTGGGGTTCTCGAGTATGTCATCTGCTGAGGACATAGCAGATGACGGGAACAAGTCACTTGCTACACCAATTGTAGGTGGCTGGTCCAAGTCACCTGCATCGCCCGACTCAGTGGCGACTTAGAAGGCCGCCGGACCACCTGGGGCTGAGTCCGTTAAACCTGTGACTTCTTACGTGATAGCCAAAGAGGTGATGACGTGATTATTTAGCTCGTCGGACCTCTTTGGTGGGGAGTCATCATCAGATGACTCCGAGAGCGATGACCACTCTGGTGACGTTAGTATGCGTCACCAAAAACTACGTAGTCGCAAAGGAGGGAAAGCTGCTGGTGGTGCTACTTTGCATCATCAGGAAGGGGGTGAATCAAGGGATCGCTCCCAGGGCCAACTAAACATGAACGTTAAAATGAGCCAGCAGGAGAGGGACCGGAATACGTTGCGGTTGCTCCTGAAAAGAGGCCTTGTGTACCCTTTAAGAGAAACCTCATTCGTTGGTCTGGTATGACCAACGATCAATATCTAATGCCGTTATTCAACTCATCCAGGCTTCACAAGCCTGGTGAGAAACGGAATTCTTCAACCGATGCCTTTTACCGGCATCGGTGGTACACTTGCAAACGGGCGAAGGATGTCAAACTTTTGTTTTAAGCTTGGACAGCCTTTGTACAAAATGTACAAAACATAGGCCGTGAGGCTGGCTTTACAAGCTAAATGCTTTCCGTGAACGATTTGAGAAACGGACCGTAGTCGGTACACGCTATAAGTTGCACCTTTTGTCTCGAGAGGCAGAGATTCATTGCCGCTTGTGTGGGAATCATGTCCATGCTGTTTTAAAGGTGCAGGCCATGCCCCTAAGAAAGCATATTCCCTCAAAGATCCCTATTGGAGGACTCTCATCTCTTACGAGATGCGTCAAGGAATTCCGGACCTCCAATTTTTCGCGGGAAGCGCTCGTTCTCCAATGGACCTTCTGCCAAGAAGGATGGGTCTCGACATACTGCAAGACGAGACCCAGAAAGCCCAACATCAGTTGGGAACGAGGTTCCCAACTATCATGCGAGGGTGTATACCCTTGCCAACGAACGAAATAACTCGTTCAAACCCCCTTTGCCTTACGGTTCAAGAAACTTTCAACAAGAAAGCGCATCTCACCACCTTAAAATCTAAATGGATGTGGATAGAGAGGTACGATCGGGTTCGCCTCGCTTGACGAGCCCGATTTAACATCGTGATCTGGATCACACCCTTTCTATTTTAAGAAAGAATCTTGATCACGAGCGATCTCATCGCCGCGCGTTAGCGGAGACGACCGATAATATTTCTCGTGACCAGTTGAAAAGTTGTGCGCAGATTGCGACTGGTCAACTGGCGAACGAAAGGGCACATCAGTCCCTTCAAAACGAGCTGTTGACAGCTCGTCAGAAGATCTCTTCCTTTAAGGAAAGAGTGGATCGGCTGGTTCAAGAAAATCAGAAGAAAATCAGACCTTGTTCCGAGACAATAAGTCTTTGGCTCGGAACCATCAGGCTTTGGCGGATGCCCTTGACCGTTCCGGTGTTCACCAAAAAAGAAGCCTAGCACTGATGGTATAGACGGAGACGCCCAACATAAAACGTAGGATGCTTACGCAGACTACAAGGCAGCTCGATCGTTTATGCATTCTCCTGCGATTTAATACACGAAACGGGTCGATATACCTGGGCAGTATACATTACTGCCTACATTCGTCACTACGTGCTTTGGTAAATTAACCGTAGACAGCAGGACTAGGTCAGTTTGCTCTTCCATTTATGTCAGAGTTCCGTTTCGGTCGGCACACCGCATTAGCGATGGAAACCCGTAAGAAACGGACCAGTGCTTCTCTAGCCAGCCAGAAATTACCTGCTGACTCGATTTTATTTTGTTTTCAGTGCGACCGGCTCGAAATGTGGAGATATTAATCTCTTCATTATTGAGGCAATTATCATTCTCATTGTGTTTTCGACGCTGAGTCTTTCAGCATCGTTGTCTTCTTCAATTTTACCTAACTCAACATTGGTATCCTTCGCATTGACCTTAGGGCTAATGCGCGATGAGCAAGAGCTAGAAGCTTCTTTACTCGAGCGAGTCCCTCCCCCTTAAATAAGAGTTAGTCTCAAACAAGGTGGCGGTATATGTGAATGGCGTAAGATTCACGAAAAACGTTGTATGCTTTGTTGATGCATGCACTGAATTGTTGATGGTAAATTCTCTTCAAAGAGTGAAAGTATCCGGAAAGTATCTCTTCGAGAATACGGTTTGCACGCTCTGTCGGATCATCTATTTCAGGATGATCAGAACTTGATAAATTTAACTGTGTTTCAAGTGATTTGAACACTGTTTGCCAAAATTTCGCCGTAAATCTAGGGTCTCGATCTGATACCAGCTGACGAGTTAACCCATGGAGTCGAAATATCGTGTCAATAAAGACACGAGCACAGCTTTAAATGTGATCGACTTCGGAACAGCAGCAAAATGTATCATCTTGCTAAAACGATCAACAAAAACAGAAATACCATTATTCTTCTGAGTGCTTCGAGGGATCCGAAGACGGAGTTCATATTTACGGACTGCCAACACTCTGCCGGAACAGGCAGAGGTTGTAACGGAGCACGAGATGAAGCACTGGGCTTCACACGTTGACAAACTTCGCAAGCACGTATGTTCTTGCGGTCGAACTCACACTGGCGTGGCCAGTAGAAGTCGCGACTTATCGTGAGATAAGTCTTCTGACGTCCACGATGACCACTTATTGGTGCATCGTGGCACTCATACATGATGCGTAATCGCAAACCATCATGAGAGATGACGACACGAGGTGAGTCGCCAGCATTGGCTGTATAAAACAATATACCATTGCGTGTTGCATATCGATATGTTGAGGATCGATACAATTTCGACAGCCCTTTTAAGAATTGCTGTGATGGATTTTAAAGGTAATCCATCTACCCTTTAAAAGCCTTATCGTCTTAAAAAGCTCTTCTAACGTCGTCAAGAAATGTTGACGACGGAACACTTATTTTGCAACAGTGGGCTTATCCTCACTGTTAATTAGCGCACTCGGCTCAAAGTTGGGCCGGCGCGAAAGGGAATCAGCAACGACGTTAACTCGTCCTGTTTTATACTTCAGGGAGAAGTTATACTCCGCGAAGAAAGACAACCATCTCGCCATTCTTTGCGAGAGGTGTGAACTGTTTACGACCGTGCGTAAAGACGCATGGTCCCGTATATACAATGAACGGTCTAACTTCCAAGAGATAAAGCCTAAACTTAGTCCGTGCATATTTCATGGCAAGGAGTTCCTTGTCATGCACTGGGTAATTGCGTTCACCTGGTTGAAGCTGACGCGATTGGTATCAGAAGACGTGCTCTGCGCCGTCTGTGTCATATTGCATCAACGCACAGCACATTGCAAATCGGTGGCGTCACAGACCACATGAAAGGTCGGTCTTGATAAGCAATCGCCAGAATTGGCGATTGCATCAAGCTTGTCTTGATACCGTCGATGGAACGCTGACAATCAGCGTTCCATGACCCCGTTACATTTTTCTTCAACAAAGAAGAAAGATGGCTGTCATTTCGGCATAATTGCGTGAGTACTTGTGCAGATACGCCGCTAAATAGAGGAACTTTCTAGTTCCTTTGCATCGACTGGCACAGGCCAATCGCTGATCGCATTGATCTTTTCTGGATCCGGGCGTACACCGTGTTTACCCACGATGCACCCAAGAAGTGATATTTCGCTTGCAGCGAATATAAACTTGTTGAGATTTGCATACAACTCGTGCTTACGCATAAGTGTAAGAACCTTCCGAACGTGGGTAATGCACTTCAATTTCCGACTTTCCGTTCATGGTTCTGCTTAAAACGAAGACGTCATCAAAAAGCTCGGAGCGAAATCCCGTACAGATCTCAACAGATTGGTTACACATCTGTTAAATGTCGCAGGAGCATCACTTAGTCCCTGTGGCATGACTAGCCACTCCCATAGCATACCGCTTGGGGTGCTACTGCTGTGAGCGGAATATCTTGTTCACGCATAAGGATCTGATAGAATCCATCCATCAGATCCATTGACGAAAATATAGTACTCTTTGAACACCGTCTATGATAACGTCTTCTCGTGGTATCGGCGCTTGAGCCGGTACAGTTGCAGCGTTCAATTTATTGAATGCATGCACTATCCGCCATTCTCCTGTTGCTTTACGCACACAGAAGGGTAGGAGAGCTATGTGGGGACGCTGATTTCCTCACATGGCCCGCTGCTAAGCGTTCAGCAAAGAACTTGTCGATCGCTATTACTTGTTCTCGAGGAAATGGCCATTGCTTCATGACACAGTATTTCAAACATGGAATTAGGTCGATTTCGTGTCGAGTGCCTTCATCCTTATAAAACTCGCACGCAACTGATTCAGGTAGGACATCCTTAAGTTTCTTTAAGTTGTTATATAAAGAGTTTATCTTCAAAAACAAGGCTTCTCAGGGAGGACACTTTCGTCCATCAATGAGCTGCTGAGAACCCGTTCGTTCTCAGAAAATGTCAACCGAATATCGACCACGTAGTTGTCATCTGTGACAAGTACGTAAATGTGCTTTACTTTGTTACTACGCAGATCACGTAAGTCCCGTTCCGGTTCTAGCATTGGCAATTGAGTAATCCTTGGCCTTAAACTCGGAAGCGCTATCAGATCAAGTTTTAGCGGCTACACTTGATCCGTTGTTTACTGAGACATTTATTGTCTCAGTTTCCTACTTGATACTTATATTCATCGTTTGTTGGGAACCTTTGACCACAGGTTTCCGGAGACTTATTCTCACAGAAATTATTTGGGGAGAATTCTCCCCAACTGCCTCTAGCTGTGGTTGCGCTACCACAGCGAGATTCTCTACGATCGACTATCCAGTCGATCTAGAACTTTCGCCATGTCTCTTACAGAATGACATTTTCAATTTTCTCGGATGCTGCTTTTTCAGCAAACCTCCTTGCTTCGAACCACTCAATTATCGAGTGGTCGAACTTCG
The DNA here is from genome assembly GCF_004359215.1 of Bremia lactucae. Lineage (NCBI taxonomy): Eukaryota > Oomycota > Peronosporomycetes > Peronosporales > Peronosporaceae > Bremia > Bremia lactucae. The sequence continues at coordinate 4,953,441 of NC_090619.1, forward strand.
ACGCAGCCTGTGCTTGTGCACAGCCGTCGGGGTCTAACTCCATAATGTGTTGAATATTCACTTGCGCACTGCATAATCGTGTCTTGAAAGGATTGGCGGAATTGATTTAGACTTGAATTGACCAATCAATATAGCAAATGTCTCATTGCATCAATAATACCAAAATTGGTATTATTAGAACTATTCAACTCAAAATTAATAAAGATAATAATTTTACACTTCTTTATTTATTTTCTCTCATAGGAAATAACATCTATTATCTCTCTTATAGGAAATAATTCTTATGTAAGGTGACACCCCGTTGCAAACATAATATCGTACACTTAGCAAGCGATTGAAATTTACTATGTAATGGTCATTATTCGAAAGTAATTACTTTAGTCACCCCATCCAATTGAAGCCATATAACTGTCATGATTATAGCCCGTCAATTTCATTATATACCAACGTCAAAATCTCCGTGCGCGATCAGCAACGTTGAAATTTCCGCGCACCACTAGCAACATCAAAATTTACCGTCAATCATCCACCTTCCTGAATAATGTTTATCATAAGCATCCTGTAATCTACGTGGATCTCACTTAAGGATGGCGAACAAGCCGTTAGAGCTGCGGCATTATCCCACGGCTTTCTATTGAAAGTTGCGCGGTCCAGAAAAGTTGAAAGCCGTCCTCTAGAACGAAGTGAGAGTAAAGGTTTTTAAATGCGAGAATGCTGGTATCCATCAAGACCCAGACCGCCCCGAAACTTAAGAAAATGAAGCCAGAAGTGCTTTAACTGTCCTTTCCGAGTCATTTTAAAGCGTAGAGAGCGAAGAGCTTGAAAGTTGAAGATATATTATGGGGCACACAACAATGACCTTGTGCACCTTAGTGCATATTCTTCCGTACGTAGGCTTGGGAATACTGCACGTCAACAGGTGGCTTCGCTTCACAATGCTGCTGCCTCTCTTAGAAAAATGTTATTAATGCTTCAGTTAAATGACTAATCCTTCTTCGCTACAGCAAAACATACTGACAGCATCACGCAAGCGTTAAGAAGGGGAGGTCTTGGTGGAGGAATTTCTTTAGAAGCTTTGCTAGATAAGCTGTTGCTCATTCCTCGTCCAGAGTTACATTGCATTCAAAGAAATGATAGAATTAATTGACTGCTTCTCGGATTCTCCCTAATTATGGCAAGGAAATAGCAAGCAGTTTTGCGCCAACAATATCTGCATATTAGACTCGACCAACGTAAAGCGTAGGATGCGTTCGCATCCTACGTGGCAATTCTATTCTATTGTGTACGGGACATTCGGACGCATGACTACTTGTCATCGTCCTATTCACTTCCTCAGTTTCCACGAGCTGGGTAGGAATTGGTGACGTTTGACATCCTGTCAACGCACCCTCAACTGTGTTTGACACGACATCAGTTGCATACGCCTCTCGTAGGAGCACATCCTTTCCGGTGTCCTGCGTAGAGTTCGCAACTGTGCGTGTACGCGAGTCTATCCATGGTTGGTACTTTGCCAACCATGGCATGCCTAGGATGAGGTAAAATACGGACTCTCCATTCCTAGCACTGTGAATTTCTCTTTACAAGAGACGTCATCACGGATGACGCTGAACGTCATCCCTCCTAATGTGAATGCACCAATGTGCATCACATCCACAAGGGTTGGTCACAAATGTGCACCACACCCGAGTGTTAGGTCTAATTACTATTATTTAGTAATTGGCCATCCCCTTAAGTACACCAAGTGTACTTTACGGGGACTGTGTAACATAGGAGCAACTTTGGCCCGTTACATATTTGGGTCTTTAGGCTCCCCAGTAATGAACCAATAATAAATTTTTACGCTATGCCCGCTATTCGGGCACAGCACCTGCCTAAAAATGTAATTGTTAATTTTATTTGGGTCAATTGTGTAATGTGGCCCAGTACGTCACCCCTTCTCAAAACAGCACTCACCAACAACCGGGAGTGCTCGACTGTCGAAGCTCTACCAGTCACACGTTGATAGAGCGCACGACCCACAGCTCCACAGCACTCCCGAGCACTATCATCGGGAGTGCAACAGTCTACGTGGTGGACCAACAAATCATCCCTTGGGCGCTGCACGATTTGTCCGGAGCGTGAGCTCCGGATTTAATTGCAACGATGCAGGATTACTTTCGGCATATCCGCGGTTATGCGGAAAGAATCTCGAGAACGCTGCATACTACGCTTTGCAAAGTTTCTAGTGCGCATTCATTCGGCGTTGGAACTGGATGCTCGAGGATGAAAGAAGCTTTTCACAATGACTTGTCAATCGAGAAGACATTCGTGCCCACTCATGCGGCTCATGTCACGTCTATATCGCAACGAATGGTGAAAACACGTCGCTGAGTATCCATTCAGCAAACACGAGCAAGTCTGGATCAAAATGTATGAGCATGTCTGTACGAACGGCGGACTGCAATTATTTGTGGCGCGCCTCGCTGGCGTCACCACTCTCGGCAGCGGAGTCAGTCTCCGCTTAATGCCCAGCGTAGGGCGGCGACACATTCGTCTGTCCATCCTATTGCGCTCTTCTGGATAAGCGAGGAACGCGGCTCCCACGTATCCTGCTCGGGTGGGAACCCAAGCCACCGTAAACGATACCTGCGCGCGGTTGGAACCACGCGCGTCTCATAAGCTGACGGTTTTACTTCGTGAATAGGGCTCTTGTGAACCACAATACGATCCACGATCCAGCGAACCTGACCTACCACATCCACAAGCGGTGGTGGGCTCTTCGGTTGAGCCTTTCATAGTGGGACCGAAACCTTTGGGCGCGAAATCTCTGAAAAAGAATTTGACTTTGTTCAATTTTGTTTATTGACACCTTCTCTTTCTAACTGTACTGGTTGCCCAATACCAGTTCGCGAGAATTTTAACAAGATTTAATGGGTTGATTAATCGACAGAACCATTTAAACCGGATTTTTAAGGACGTCTATAGGGCTTCTCATTACGACAAGTAGAAAACGGCACCTTTTTAAAGCACATTCTTTTCCGCGTTGCATGCTTCGCAAGTATGTTTAGTATTCGTTGAACGTCCAAAGAGCGAAGCGCATTAATCGCCACTGGTGTTGGTCGTGCTGCCTTTGATCAGCAAACTGTAACAGTCGCTGGATCGATCTCAGAAGCATGGGACGACACAGGATCGTCTTCGTAATGCATTAAAAACACCGAGGCTTTATCATACTTTTTTAAGGGTGGCTTTTCCAACCTTCAACTCAGCGGCGTGCATGTCTTCCTGTTAAGCCCGATCTGGATCATTAGATCTACAAAACCTCTCGCTTAATATATATATGTATCGCTGCAGTCATTATGTAACTGATGATAAAGGCTAATACGGCAACCTTGAGCTAAATATAGCCTCATGTTTCTATTCCTCATCGAAAGTTATTCATGTTCGACATGCTGAAGAAAATAGGTGCCCTTACCCCCGCAAAATGACCGCTGGCCTGTTCACGAATAAATAATCGTGAACCTTCATGCTTGTCGACGGACGAGGCTTTGGTAGCGATCCCGGCCATTTAGCTCAAATTTATTAATCCTTTGAGATACAGCATCATCCGTGGTAGCAAAACAAAGCTATATTCTGTAGCTACTTTAGACACAAGAGGTAGATAAGAAGAAATAAAAAATTGAAAATAATTAACAATCCCTGTTTTTATGCCTTGTGCTCTCAACCAGCCTTGCTTAACGTTATCTATGCAGATCCGAGAGTGGGCATTAACGCCGGTTTTGTAAGGGTCCATCCGAAACCAATACCCCTCCTTGGTCGTCTCCTTGACGCCTCATCTAATCAAACAACCCGAAATTTAGCGCAGCTCAACAAGATCGCGCAGCTCTGTCATTCTTGGCGCCGGGAGTGACTGGTATTCCCTTAATAGCGTGATTACGAAAATATATATCCCGTATATCCACGTGTTTTGCGATGGCCATGCTGTCTTCAAATTCCAGCTGCCTAATCAGGGCTTGATTGTCCATCATCATGCACATAGGTTCTGCCACGTTGTAACCAAGCTCGCGCACCAGCTCCCTAAGCCCAAGAAGCTCACGTCATACATACGAGACACACGTAAACTCTGCCTCCATAGTTGACAGGGACACACCATCGCTTACTAACTTTCTATCATCATTTATCTGCGACGTAGTCAGAGCCGCTCCAGCATATCTAAACGACAGTATTGTCCAAGCTTTTGGTCACATCCATCCCCAGCTTTAGTGTCTTCGTTTGCTTGAGAAAGCGAGCTTCCAGTCGCTCACGGTTTGCTGGTGTGCACGCCGCGTTGCCCCATGTACCGAAAAGGTGATGTCTGGTCGGGTGTAGTGGGCGATTCACAGCAGGCTTCCCACTTGTGGCTGGAAGTCACAACACTGTTGGTCACTTGCCGTCCTTCGCATGCTCGAAAAGCCTCGCATCTTTGCAGTCTGTGTCTTAGCTCTCTTCGCTGATTGGTCTGTGTACACCATTAGCTTTATCGAGACCGTGTTGCTCCAAAAGCTCTACAATTGCTGCTTGTTGATCAAATGTGTAGTCATCATTCTTGTTTAACACACTGCGCATACCAAGAATCTTTCGCACCTTTACGAGGTCTTTAATAGACAAGGTGATTAAAGTCAGAAAATTCCTGTATCAGCGCTGCTGAAGATGCTGTTACCAAAGAAATGCCAACGATTTCCAAATCGCATCCCAAACGCTTATAATAGAAGCTTATTATAGTCGTACATTGCGTAAAACCACCTTCTTCTAATTTATCATGAAGCAGCCGACTCCATAATCCGCCGGCCTGCTTAAGCCCCTAGAGAGACTTAATCAGTCGGAGAGCCAGCCCTTTTGCACTATCCACGCCAAAGTCCTTAGTAACTCGATCAGGCAATTCCATTCCTTGTGGAATACGAAGGTTAATCTTCATGTCTTTGTCCTTGTCTATTCTTTGTGCCGGCGACGCGCAAATCAAGAATGACCTTGACCGTGCTTAATTCTACGACCACCGCAAACGTAGGTCCGCTCGTTTCCGCAGGCTACAAGCCTAGCCTTGAATCGTTCAATAGCGCCATCAACGTCTGTTTTGGGTTTAAAATTTATTCGGTGTGCAAAACGTGGCTGCCCTTGGGTGGCACTACCACAGCTCATACTTAATTCTTGTGCAAGGCATCAAGCTCCTTATTGATAGCAATAATCCACTGCACTTTTGACCGCTGCGCATGGCCTGCCCGTAGTTCTGTGGGGTACAGTGCGATCTTGTTGATAGGGCTTAGTATGTGTTTTCTCATCTGGAACCTCTTTGTTTGTCTTTTCTGTGACCGCACGATTACCACAAGCATCGCGCGTCCACCTTTCCCGTCCTCGGTCTTTGCCACACAATCCAGATCCCATTCTGATTACTGGGGTGATCAACTCAGCTGCTGTATCTTCATCTTCGAGAAGTGAACGTCTAAGCTGCTCATATTGTGTTCACGTGCGTGTCTCGATATTCCGGACATGCTGAGTCACAGACAAGCTTTCTTTTGAAATATACACTCGAAAGCCCTTGATTTCGTCACTTCTTCCATTGATTACACCAGCCTTGCCTCTCTCGCCCAGAGATTGGTTCCTCGCGTCGCAGTGTACCGTGCAAGTTAAATGAAATGTTTCGGTTTCGCTAAGTATGGGCTTTGCATTTGAAGTGGCGACTGCATGCCTCCGTTGGCCTTACTGGGGCTTCTATTTAGAATGTACGCCAAATATTCAGCGGCGTTCCCCCCAAAGCTTGAAAGGTAAATCAAAGGCAAAAATTATTCTTCGCACCATGTTCATTATGGTGCGGTGCATTCTTTCGGCGTTCCCATTGCTGGCTTGGATCTTTGATTCGCTTATTTGTCGCGCAATGCCGTTTTTTTTTTAAAACAAGTCCAGCAACTAATACTCGCCACCTCCGTCTGTTCTATTCGACAATTAATTTGTTGATCAAAAGTGTCATAAAGTGCTTCAACTTTTGAGCTGCGACATTCTTGGTTCTAGCCAGAAAAAATCTGCAGTATTTAGTACATTGGTCGATGAATATACCCATATACCGATTACCGAGGCGATCTTTCGGTGTCATTGACCCCTTAGATCTGAGCAGATCATCTGCTCCCAATGACGTCAGTCGGTGAGTTGCGTACCGTATCCATGCGAGATTGCCGGTTTTTAATTTGCTTGCCTTGCGCGCAAGCAAGCAAATTTGTTCGTAAGAATAATTTTAGAAACAGGATCCTTAGTCATGCGTATAAATGTGTCGCAATGCAAATGTCCCAAACGTCGGTGAAAGTGCATGAATGATCTTTGCCGCGCGTATTGCGACACCTCTGCCTCGTTGTGAGCCATCACGGACAGTAAAACGTTGCCAGCACTCTATACACGCTCGTAGTCTAGCACACGCACAACAAGAACGTTATTGGAGGTCTCGACAACAAAAATAGCAGGTCCACCATGTATACCGGCGATCACACGATGTAGCCCACGAAAGGGAATACGATACGTTTTAGCCTCCAGTAGGCCTTAGAAAATGATATTCCTCTCCAAATTTTCGGCATAGTAGACATCGAGCAGTCGCTCCTTGCCAGATTTTCCCATAACGGTCGCACTGAGAAATATACTGCCCCGTTTCGTAATATGCAGTGCTCATACATCAGCGGTGACACATTGCTTACACAATTTTCTAGCACAACCTTGTTGACAAGATGGCGACTTGAGCCGCTGCTTTAGCACCCAAAGACCTTCTTCATTGCTTGTCCCTTGAAATGCAGTAAGAAATCAGCGTCCTTGGACTCAGAAATTTTTCTAGTCGTATTAGTTCACAACGCCTTAAGATGGTCTTCCCAAACTTGTAACGCTTGCGTGCATCTGCTTTCCAGTCTGTACGTTACTGACGACGTCTCGTCCCACTTTACCTACCTGTAAGTTACTGACGACGTCTCGTCCCACTTTCCGAGGCAATTTGATTTCCGTTGACTACGCGCAGTGCGCTCATTCCTCTGTCTGCCGTAGGTAATCAGTGGGCATAAAGATTCCATCTTGCCAGCATCGATACTCTCATCGCCGGATCGGTATTGTGCACGATGTTATCCTGCACAAGATTGTCGGCACCCCCACAAGCCTCGCTTACCGCCACTAGGTACAGATAGTGCTCTGTCCATGTTCTGCTCGCGCTCTTGGATGTCGTGAACATATTCATACTCTGTGCAGGTGTGGTCTTGGTCGCAAAAGTGTGGAGCAGCCTCTGGATTGCATGTTCCAAAGTCGACTCCTCTTCCCACCGTCCTTCAACCTGTCGATTGTATAGTACCTTTCAGCTGCTCCTGTCAGGTGGTGACCAAGAATGTCAACGATAATACCTTCACTCAACGCAAAGCCGCACGCCCTTTCTAAAAACTTTATTTGGCAAAAATATTCTTACCTCAGGATAAGAACCGTTTTTTAAACCTTGATACAGATTTTACCGTCGAAAGGGCGAATATCCAACTTCTGTTAACAAGTACCCGGCACACGCTCCAACTGAGGTTCGGGTGCAATCTGCTGTGGCGCGACCGATTGGTAAACTATTAGTGGCTGAAAATGATGAGGTAACGCCGGCTACGGCGCCTGTGCCATACCCACGTTTGCAGCTGCATCAGCGTACCGCGCTGGTACACGCCAAAATACATGTTTGGGACATACCTAGCGACATGCCTAGGTGGCGTTACGTCAAGTGCTTTTCTGCTTATAGGCTTGCCCCTTCCGAGCACCAAGCCGAACACGCTGGCCTCAAGGTTATTCATGCGCTTCTTTTCCTCTTGTGACGTCTTTATAAGATCCATTCGCTTGTTGAGGCCCACAAGCAGGTCAAGCAGCCACTCTTGCGTGCTCCCTTGGTCTTCCTAGACCTCTTATTATTCTCCTTGAGTGTTGGCCTTTTAAGACCGGCATCTACCCTCTGCTGCTGACGACCTTCGTGGCCAGCGGCCTCAAATTCGTTTGGGCTCATAAACTTTTTTTAAATACAGGAGGTGAATAAGAAGAAAAATAGAAGTGATTATATTTAGCAAACCCTGCGTTTGTGCCTTGTGCTCTCACGACCAGCCTTGCTTAACGTAACCTATGCAAATCCGAGAGTGGGTGACCAACACCAGTTACGTAACGGTCCATCCGACACCAATAGCTACTGCGTGCTAGGCTTCGAGAATGTGCAATGTCGTTAAAGAGAATGACACGGGTTTTAAACAATGCTTGTTGTGAGATTGTCGGATTAGAATTTTGCCATCTTGTAATTCTCAAGTTGGTATAACTCCACTTTT